>NW_009604789.1:0-4779 GCF_000690535.1 Cariama cristata
CACCGACACCGCCGCCGCGCGGCCCGCCGCGCGCCCCTCCCGCTGAAGTAACCGGCGCGCGCTGGGTAAGCCCGCCCTCGCACGGCCTGCTTTTCCTGCATTTTGTGGTGTTTTCTGCTTTCCTGAGGAGGAAACGATGGAAGGCCTCAAAATAAGATTTTATAAAACTTGCTAAAAAAAAATAATTCTGAAATCCGAACTGCTATGCCCTCGTGGTATAAAGAGCAATCTTGTTTAAGCTCTGGTCCTCTATTAGTGAAATGAGGACTTCGGTATGTGGCTTGAGTTCTTCAGACAAAGCTATTTCCTTTTAAAAAATATGCATTTATGCCTGTTCCTTAAAAAAATCCAAAAACTAAACCCAAAACACCTCCTACACACCCACGCACAAAAAGTCCAATCCTTACCTAGACAAACAGTAAGTCTGAGACGGCAAGTTTACTAAAACGGGAAACACCGTGTCTTTGACCATTCTTGTTTGGCAGCTCTGAATCTCACCCATTTTTACTATACGCTTTCTGAGCTGGGAGACAGAGCAGGGGAACCACACAGGGTGTTCGAGGTGAACCACGGGTTAACACAGTGGCACAACAAGATTCTGTGGTTTGTTCTTTACCTGTCTCTCAATAATACTTACTTTCTGATTTACCTTTTTGACTGCTGCTGAGCATTGTGGTTACATTTTCATGGAACCATTCATCATAACTACAAAATACTGCTCACTACTGAGAGTCCAGTATTTCATATGGGAAGTTAGGATTCTTTTTATACTATCTGAATCACTCCACCTACACAGAATTCATGTGCTATTATGTCATATTAATCACTCACTCAGTCTTACAGGGTCCTCCTGCAGCTGACTTCATCTTTACTATCCACGTCACCAGCAGACGCTATCACCTTGTTGCTCACTGCCTCACTTACTCACTGCTCACTGGAAATGCTAACAGTTCAGAATCCAGAACTGAACCCTGCAGAACTAAAATTCTTCCACTGAAAAGACTGACCAAAAGTTCAGATCGATCCAGCTCGCCCAGCACTCTGCTTTCAACAGCTGCAATCACAGATCCTTCTTCAGGAGAGCACACAAGCCTGGCTGCTTTCTGCAGCCCATTCCCCAAACACACCCCAGCAGCCACTACTGTTACAACCTGAGACTTCTTTATCCATGAGTTCTTCTAATCCCTTCCTGAACCCACTCACACTCTCTGCCTCCACAGCTCCCCGTCACTTGCTGATGTCCTTCCCTAGATCCATCCAAAAATCACCCTCCCACCAGCCCCAGCAAGCAATCCCCATTCCAGTGCTGCAAGATTGGACAAATAACTCTCACTTATCCGCTGCCTTAATTTCATAAGTCTTGGTCACGCCCCAGCCATCTCCTCTTTAACATGAACTATCCTGGCTTTCCAGTCTTTCCTCATAAGGAAGCTGATCCCCTTGGCCCTTTCGGTTGCCCTTCTCTAACCCACTGTATCCTTCTTCAGATGCAGAGACCAGAACCACACCCACTACCTCAGATGTGGGTGCACCAACCTGGTGCCGCAAAATGGTGTCCTCTTGGTAGCCTCCCTGAGGACACTCACCATTTTCCTGGCTTTCTGACTGCCACAGCACACTGAGCTGAGGTTTTCAGGGAACTGCCAATGGTGACTCCAAGAGCTTTTTCTTGAGTGGTGGCTGCCAGTTGTGAGTTCAGCACCATGTGAACATGGTTTGGATTATTCTACCCAAGACATCATCTTACCTTTGTGTACACTGAAGCTCATGTGCCACCTTTCTGCTCCATTCCTTTTTGCTCTCTTCTTAATTTTTCAACTCAAGTACTTCTGCATGTAAGAAATCTCTTTTATGCTATAAACACCCAGTCTCCTCAAAAGCCTCTGATAGGGTACTTTTTTTTTAACACTTCCTGAAAATCCAAGTAGACTATAAATCACATCACCTGCATCTACAATCCTACTCAGTAAACTTCAGTAAAACCTGACAAGCCTTGGATGTAGCGAATCTCTAAAAATGCATCCAAACTCAGGCAGAACCAGTCCCTAACACACTAACACAGAGCAAGGACAGGCATATGCTTCTCTGCACATGAAAATGTCAAGGTGAAGAAGACAGACAAGCGTTCTACACCATCCATGGGAAATCCATACACCAGAAGCCTTCCCTGAAACGTGCTGCTGCCCTTTTTCTGTCACCATCCATTACTGCTGGTCTGACACTGTAAGAGGTCTTCAGCATGCTGGAGAATATAACCTCATCAACAAACATTAAAAGATTTATGCCTTTACGTTTACATTATAAAATTGAGCTGATGTAGCTGCATTACTTGGATGTGAGAATTTTGCTGAGTGACAAAACCGGTGTTTAAGCAGCTCTGTTCCACTTAGCCAACTGAAATTTTATCGATAGAGTAGAAGAAAGAAATGCCACTTGGAAAAGTGGTGTTGATACCTGAACTGAAGCCAGAATCTAAGTTCTGTAAGTATAGATATAGCATCAGTGAGGTACTGTGTGAGATAAAACTTTTTTCCAGATATTTAGAAAGTATCACCTTTAAATAGTAAATAAACCACAAGAAATCTGAACATTTCAGTATTTGTGCTCTTGACAGGTGAGGGCAGAATCTCAGTAAACACTGACAACTGAAATTTGGTGGAACAGGCCCATGCACTCAAGGCAGGCCCATCAGCCTGTCATCTACACTAAAAGCATGCTATGAATGGTCTCTACAGAAAGCTGAATGCATCAGGGATCATATATTTCACATAATGTGTATAAACCAATGCCCTCTGAAATATTTTATGTGCTTATTAACTGAGATCATGGGGGAGGCAAACAACTGACAGACAGATCAAAAGAAAAGAGAAACAGCCCTCAAAATTCCAGCATATCCAACTCCCTAGAAGAGCCACTAGTAGTAGTTCAGTCCTTAGATGACCAGGTATCTCAGGTCCTGGGCTGCAGATGAGGACTTCAAGGCTACACGTATTCAGAAATTAACTGCACAAGAATATGAAGTGGGATAACACAGTCAAGGCACTACTTTGAATCCCTCGCTCTTGCTGATGAGGCAACTCTAAATGAAGGATACCAAAACCTGCCGAGAGGAAACCTACCATTAAGTGCAGACCAGAACTGATTTTTACAGTTACCTCTTGCAGAGGTAAACTAACATTCCTCTGGTAAGAAGACAGCTGATGTACATACTACACTTCAGCCTCTGACTCATCTCAGCTTACTCTCCAATACCCTCTCTTCAACTCAAAAAGAGAGCAATTAGCCAGTGTCATTTTCTGACTGTCACCAATCCTACTATTCAAACTGCAAACATTACTATAAATATTTTTCTTCTAAAAAACACATTTAGCAAGTTCTTGTTAATAACCTGTTTTACAAACAATTAAAAAAGAAAAACAGATCTAAAGTCTACAGATAACACTACGCTTAGTCCTCTGCTGCAGCAAACAACCAGTTTTTACAACAACAACTGGTTTTACAAACCAGTCACGTTACATCTAGAAAGTGTTGGGCTTTTGCTCCTCCTTGACCTTTTGCAAGGCTGCTCCTGAACATCAGTGCTCTCTGATGGTTAAAAATTTTCCTATATTATTAATCTTAAAATCTATGCTAAGTTATTCATGCATCAACATCATTCTTCAGCTCAATTTATTTCCTCCACAGTATTTACCTTGATGGTTCAATAGAAAGCAAAAAAGGCCTTTATTCTGCAAAACTAAAAAAGCCAAATGCTTCTTTCAACAGACTTAATTTCCCTACCTGTCCTAGGCACATCTTCCTGCATCTGTTCCACTTTACCTTTTTACCTGAGAATGATTAATATTATACAAAGTATTCTAGAGTTTTGTTCATGGACAATAGTAACTTCTTTTTCTGGATCATCATAGGTCAGCATTCACTTTTTCAACAACTGTGTATCTTGTAACTCCCTAACACATATTTTGGTTTTGTGTTGCTTCCAACCGTTAAGAATTTCTTCTGTAAATTGTATGCTTACAAGTTGGCAACTGCAAACCCTTGTTCTTTAAATTGCTACTGTATTTATTTCATACTCTAGTTGTCGGGATCACCCAGTTCTTTCTGTGTAGTAGTGTGACCTTCTTCTACATTGCCAACGCCCCCCAACTCTTCATCATTACCAAATCAAAACAGTAAAATTTTAACTGCTACATCAAGACCTTTATTAAATATTTAACAAGACTGGACTCAAGACAGATCTTCTAAGAACTAACTTTATCATCTTTTATACTCAGACTTGATGGATTTTCTTTCCAATATTACTCACCATAGTTTGTTTCTATTTACTTCCTGATCTTCTTTACAATTCGGGTGTGATCCCTATCTTTTCAGCACAATAACTATTTCCCTTGCAGCAGCTTATCAAAGACTTTAGTGTTGCCTAGAAAAAAAAAGATAACTACTGCATTACCCTTAAAAACAGTTTTGAGCACAGGTTAAAAAAAGCTCTTCAACCAAAAAAATGTATTGCCTTTTAGTTTCACTTATCTTCACCGTTTTCTCTTAAAAACCGTGTTCTAAAGCAGCACGCCCCAGGGGGTGCACACTTACGAACGCCCTGTCAGGAGGGCACCCGCTTTCCCGTCTCTATTTCCCTCCCTTCCCGTGACAAAGGCCGGCAGCGCACTCGGTGTTCTCCCATCAAACGTCTTCCCACCGAAACAGCATCGGCTGCGCTCCCCCTCAGCAGTGTCGGGCGGGGCACTGCCCAGGCCCCATCGCCGTTTTGCCGCCGCTTGC
>NW_009604790.1:0-9073 GCF_000690535.1 Cariama cristata
TATATATATATATATAAGTATATATACACACATGCTGTATCTTGTGCTTCTTAATTATTTCTTTGAACATTTTTCTCTATGTAATGGGAATTGAGAACTTGACATTGAACTGTACAGTAGCCCACCCACGTCACGGTGCAGACACATTAGACTTCAAAACTGGATTTTCCGTAGGAATGAGTAGTTCCAGCAAACTCAGAGAGGAAAGAGACAATGAAGAGCATCACAGAAAGTTTGGCTTGTGAACTATGAAATTGGACCTGCCTGGAGTTGATGGTGAGGAGGAATAAGTTTCTGCTGAGTTTGCTATGGAGGCCCAGACTGCTGTGACGATTGCTGTTGCCATCACCAGCTGGGATCCAGCATAATACAGCAGAGTCTGGCTCCAAAAACGGTCAGGTCTACACATATGCCTCTGCTCTCAGATGTGCAGGAGACCTGAGAGAGTAAAAACAGCTTGGAGTCTGGGGGCAGGAGAGTCCCAGTGAGACTTTAAAAAGCCAGCTGAGGAATTGAATCTCTTCTGTCTGTGGAATTCAGTTTGGGGTACAAAAGATTTGTTTGAAAGCTCTATTATCAGTTTTAACACATAATATTGTTCTCTTAAATAAACATTGCAGAAGTTTAAAAATTCTTTATCTAGACCCTTCATCTGCAGCAGTTTCTCCTGGGGAAGAAGCAATTGGGGCACTAGAATTCTGTCACTCTGAGGAGGAGAAACAAAAAAAAAAGAGGAGGGGGAACAACCCCACCGAAGTCAGGGCTGGGGGACAGCCATAGGTGTTTGTAATAAAGATTCCTGAAGTGCTTTCCTCAGACAGGCAAAGAGGAATTGTCAGTTTTCAGGTTTGTAAGAGGCCTGGACAGTTCCCAGAGCTGTTACAGCCCTGCATTGCTTCTGACAAAAAGGCGGTGAAACACCAGATGGATAATAACACGTTTCAGAGTAACGAAGTCTATTGTATGGTCCATATATTAGCTTTCTGGTGTGCCTCTATGAAGCGCGTAGCAGGGGACAGTGGATGGCTGGATTCACGGCGTCTCACTCTAGCGTAGTTGGAATCAGTGTTTGACTTCATGGAAAAACCTTTCTCTGGATTCAGCAAGCTTCAGTGCAATTCTTCCCGTCTTCAGAGTGGTTGTAATGCCATGTCTCTTTCGATAGCTGAAAAGATGCAGTGCAAGTAGGGGTAGTTCACAGAATGGTTTCTCTTCTCTCAGACCTTGGTGTGGTCTGCAGTAAATTGAGATTGATTGGATGTTATTTTTCCTCTTGCTAATGTAATCCATTAGCCTGGCACATGCATAATCAGTTTAGAGCACAGTTAACTGGATGTAATCGAGTTCTTCCCTGCCTGCTGGAGAAAATCCTCTCCAGATGCTGCTGGGTGAGAGCGCATAACTAGGCTTATCACACACAATCCTCCTTATTCTGCTTTTTTACCATTTTCCTGTTAAATCACATGTTATTGGCTGCCTGTATTGCCCAAGAGCCACTTCTGTTAGTGCTGCTTGCTGCCAAAAAATGCGATGTGGAGACACTGTTAGATCATAGTCTGGTGAACCTTTTAGTCTTCTCCTGCAGTAGTTCCAGCGCCAGAGGAGAAGGTCTGGTCTTCTGCTGCCATCTTCGTCCTGCGTGTTGCAATAGCTTGCATCAGCCTCTTCCCGTGTCAGTGATGAGGGTGCAGGGATGCCGCCGTGGGGTCCTTACTTATGACAAGGAACTGGAAGGATCTGGTAATCTTTCCTTTATTCTTAAGTTCTCCCAAATCCCTACTGTCCCCTTAAAATCCTGCGACTAAACTGGAAATCCTGTCGTTTATCTTGCGCTTGCTGGGGGAATGCGGTACGTGTGCCTCTCACCATGACTACTTACCTCCTCGATGCAGCTGGTGGTTTTTTGTATTCTGAGAAAGAGTAGCATTGTAAATGTGTGTGGTTAGATTTTTGAGATGGATGTACCGGCTTGAGGTAGGTGACGGGTTTGAAGACCCTTTGTCTCTCAGCTAGGACAGCCTGCTGAGTACAGTGAGACTGGGACTGAGTTGCAGTGGTGGTTGTAAGCAGAGAGGCAGAGGTTGTGCAAACTCTTGACAAGTGTGTGCTTACTGTAGGAGAAGCTAAGTCTTGTCTCCTCGTGACCGCAGAGGACTAGACCAGACTTGAAGCACAGCAGCATTCCCCACATCTGGAAGAGGTGGGGCATGAGTTCCCGGTGTCTGTTGCACAGGTGGAATTTCCAGAAGGAATTAATCTGCTGGAGCAAGAGCCAAGTTTGGACATTTCCTATAGCTTCCTGAAAATCTCTAGTTTAAAACAAACCTGCAACTCAGGAGAAGTTTAAACAAAGAACTACTGAAGAAACACATTGCTGGCTAGACTGCCAAATGAGTGCATTCAGTGAGTTCATTCAGTGTCTTCCTTTTCAGTCTTTCCAAGTGCCGAGTTAACATTTTTAGGGAACAGGGAGTCTGAAGGAGAGGGCCTGGTTTACGAGATGCCCTGCATAAAGGTTCTTTGTTAACTAGGAGATGCAGAGTGTGCAGAAAAACGACTCCTTAATGTCAGTGCTCAAGATACTAGTGGTGATGCAACTTTGTGGATCTGTGCTGACTTGGAAAGAACTGAAGATGACCTGTGAAAAGGCAAGGAGGAGGTGCAGCTACAAACCCCGCAGCAGGCGGTGGGAGTGCCCGATTCTGCTGCGGAGCGGCCTCCGTCCCCTCCTGCCTCTCCCGCAGGCGCAGCAGGAGCGGGAGCGTCTCTGGAGAGGAGGGGGCTGAGCTGCAGCAGGGTGCTGAGCTGCGCTGGGCTTTGGGAGCCAAGCTTTACAGTTCCAGTTAGTATGATACACGAGACAGACTGAAACCAAAAGCACATGTTCTGTGTGGTGGTAATCAAAGAGCTATGGTGGGGCTGTTGGTCTCAAAGACACTGATTAAATAGGCAATTGAGAACGCTGGTGGAAAGGAAGGTAACCCCAAGGACGCCGCAGTGTGAGAGTGCAGAACATGCAGGAGTGACAGAGGAGTTGGGGTGACAGTGTGCGTTATCTTACTTGACTCCAGTAAAATACCATAGAATCCCCAGCAGTGGTTTATATCACGCAGTTAAGCAGAGTACACAAGGCTGGATCACCGGTTACCGGACCAGGACGGTGGCTGTGATGTGCTAGGGAAAATTCAACAGCCTGCAATGTAGAAAGTGCAATGGGAGACTTGGTTTTTAGCTACCACTCTGCAGCTGGGGTAAAGCGTCATGGCAGCGTGTGATGCAGTGCCTAAACTTTTAGAGGCTCTAAGTTCAACTTGAAGAAACTTGCTGGAAAATCCAAAAAAAGTTTTAATCCCAGATGATGCATGGAATATTGTATGAGATGAAGTTACTGAACGATAATGATAGTACATTCAAATTCAGTATCCTTCCGTAATAGAAACAGACAAAAAGAGCATTTACCATAATAGTATCTAGCTTTGAAGTTAAAACTACACGAAAATGGGTGAGCTACTGTTAGAGAAATTAAAAGGGTGTGATGTGTGTGGGTCACAGAGGATTTACTTAAAACCACATTAGGTACTTATATTAAATGTATACTCTTCATGAGAAAAAGTTGAAAAGGGAGTGGGGGAAAACCCTGCCAAAGTCCACAGAAAGTCCGCCATGATTAAATAGGAAAGTATTTCAAGAGGAGGCAGAAAAAGGAAGAGGGAAGGAGAACAGCAGTATGGGGAGGGGAAGGAGGAGTGAATTCTTCTAGCCCGTGTTTCAGGGAAGAACTGAAGGATGCCTCTGTACATAGGATAAATCCAAGAGGTGGTCTCAGATGGAGGTACCAGCGAAGGACGAAGTCACTGGGGTTTCCAGGACTCTCTGCCACAGAGTTCTGCAGGAACCTGCACGTGGAACGGCAGACTCCTGGCAGTGATGTGTACCAGGCACTACAAAGCGTTAAGTCAGCAAATTGGTAGAAACTGTAATAAGAAAAGTCTTAGTAGGCCTATGGATTAGAAAGGGGAAAAAACAGACTTTTGGAAGAGAAGGTTCTCCTGGCACTGCTAGTTCCTTGAAGGAGTCAGCCAGCCTACAGGCAGGGCTGGGCTGGTTCATACAGGCAGTGGGTTTCCCAGAGCCTTGGCCAAGATTCTTTGTGAACAGCTCTTAAGCAAATATGTGGTTATTGTCACTGGGGAAGGAGGTCTGTGAATTGATAGTGAGGTGGAGGATAAGAAATAAAAGGTAAAATAAAAGCTAACTTTCCACAATGGAGAAAAAAGATTAGAAAGGTACGTGTTTTTTTCTGTGTTTGTAAGTGATCCAAAAATGGAGTAAAAAGCAAGCTTAAAAATCTGCTATAAGGTAAAAATATGTAGACTGCTTAGATGTAAAGCTGGGTGGCAGTTGCAGAAGAACTTTCTTTTGCAGAAGAACACGAAGTGCTTCCACAGGAAATGATAGATGAAATTTGGTGTTGCCGAGTGTTAGAGGAATGGAGGGATGGAGGGCGGACAGCGCTAATGTGGCTGGCTGGGCTTCTCTCCCTGCTCCCATGAAAAAACAAACAAACAAACAAAAGCCCCACCCAAAAACAAACCACCAAAAAAAACCCAAACCAAAACAAAAGAGGGTTTAAATGATCAGCGGCAAGCAGAAAGGCGAGGGTAAAACATGGGAAGTGTGTAAATCCTTGATTTGCCTGGTCGTTGAATATTGTGTTCAATTTAGCTCATTTTAGGAAGAATTTAAAAAAAAATAGAAGCAGTTCAGCGAAAGTGGCAGAGATGATGGCTAGCTGGAATGACTTGTGTGAAGACAATAGACTTTGGAGTTAGCTTGACACACGAATCCAGAATGGAGCAGAGGAGGTGAATAAGCAGCAGTTGCTCACCTTTTCCTCTTAGCACACAAAAAAAGGTGCATCTGGTACAATTAGCAATGGGTTTAAAATGATTTAAAAAAAAAAAAACACAACACTTTTTTTGTGCAGCATGTCATTTACCTGTGAATCTTATTGCCATGGGATGTTGCGGACAGGCAGATGGACTGAAAAAGGCGCAGGACAGATAGGTGAGGAGCTGGCACATCAGGGCTCATTAGATGGTCATTGAGACGCAAGCTCCAGCTCAGTAAATTCTCAAATAGCTGGTAGCTGGAAGCTTTGATTATGTGCTAGAAAAGGATTGGTTTAGATCTGCCCTGTTTCCTTTCACAAATTTCACTGCTAGTGGAAATTGCTAGTTTATTAAAATCTGGTTACTGTTCCCTTTTGGATTAGTGGGAGTTAAGTGTGCCATAATTCTGCGGTAAGGTAGAGCTGAGAGTCCTCTCATCCCTCCGCGTGGCTGACAGTAGGTGTTTCCTGTAGGACTTCAGAGTAGGAAAGCTCTATGTTTCGTCAGGTAAAGAGTTTTAAAGAAATATCTTGGGTTTTCAAGCCTTAAAAGGGGAAAAAAAAAAAATCAGAAAATTAATGGCATCAATGAGAAGCAAATAAAAGGAGTTCTTGGCTTTTGGCTCCAAGATACGAGAGACTAAAATGGAAAGTTTTTTGATTTTTCTCTCCTCAATGCGTTTTAGTCAGCCTACCAGAAGTTTGGGAAACACTCTGCGTAGTCCGTCCTTCTGCAGCTGCTGGAAGAGGGTCTGCCTTCTGTCACACGGAGGACGACAGAAAACTACCCTGGCCGTTGCCAGCAAGCGGCGGCTCTGCCGCCAGCCCCTGGAGCCAGCCCAGCCTCAGCCCCCGGACCCTGCAGGGATGCAGGAGAGCTCACTCGGCGTTGCCGGAGCTGTGAGGAGCTGGTGTGATTCAGCTTTGAAATACCCAAATGATTTAACATAGGCAAAAGGAAGCATGTTTGGGTTTTGATTTTTATCAGAAACTTCCTTCGATCTCTGCCTTTTAAGGTTCTTAGGGTGTAGTTGGCCCACAAAGAGTCTGTCGTGCTTGTTACAGAGGATTTAGAGCTGTGCTAACCTTTGATTTACTCGCTGTCTGCCTTCTGTGTGTTTTGGGTTTATTTTTGCGAGTTTATCTTTTGAACTGCAGATGCAGCATCAGAGCTCTGAATTACACTCACGAGTAGCGAGAATTGTGCCAGAAGCCTGTTTGAATTACAGAGTATAAGGGACTTTTAGCCGATTTCCTACAAGGTCTCAAGCTAAAATTCCAATGGCAGCTTCGCAAGTGAAATACCCATTTAAGTCTCCCCGCAAAGTTGTTTTTAAAGCTGGTCTCCAAAACCTTTAATTCAAATCTGCCATCCTCTAGTCTTGGATAAAACCATAATGAACAGTGAGCTTACGAACTAAGGCGGTTCTAAGGACTACGAGTGTGCTTAAATCTGGAATGACCTTTCAGCCTTGCTGAACCCGTAGCTGGAGAAACTTTGAGAACTACACCCTGGTCCGCACACACGGTGAATCTGAGCCGAGAGGGGTTTCAGAGCTGGACCGTGTGCTCAGGGGGCTGAGCTCCTGGCTCAGCGCCCCGGGCGGGGGATCAGTCGCCCCAGCCCCGGCAGCACCTCTCAGCAGGCTCTGAGCGCTCTGACGCCTTCCAGGCTTAACGAAATTCAAGCAGTACTTTGCTTCTGCACAAAACTGTTTTTCACAGCACAGCTGATTACAGGAAGAACGAACCCCTACGATCTGGTTCTACTTTCGCCTCCTGTTGGGTTTGCTAAGTATTTTGATACAAAAAACACTATCTGTTTGACCCTTTCAGAAACCTCTCTCTTGGGACTGCAGGTTTTTTGAGTGACAGATTGCTGCACCACATCACCCTGTCATTAAAGTAGATTTTTACCTTCCTGTAGGTATTTAATAATACAGCACATTAGTACGGGATCACGAAATTTACACTTTCTCTATACTTCTTTTTGAAAGGGTTGAAATCAAAACTATTGAGAATACACGGCACTGCTTGCTGTATGTTTTATTTATGGACTTCAGTCGCTTAGCTTTTTCTTTCAGCAGTTTTCCAGTAAGTACTGAGCCATGTGCAACCAACAGTTTAGTGAAGAAACCACCCTGTAAAAGCAACTTGAATAACAAATGACGGAGAATGCAACTGAACAGGAGCAGGTGATGACCATGGCAGGCGCTAGGAGTTAGCCAAAACATACAGCTAAAACCTCTCTGTCAAACAGGATTTAGAATTCAAAATATTTGTGAGAATGGGTTAAAATAACCAAAGAAACAAAGGAAAAAACCCCAAGGGAAAAACAAACAAACAACCAAAAAACACCTTGACAAGCTTTTATCATAATCTGCTTAAAGTGGTAATTTTTCACAGGTTGTGTAGCAGTCCCTTGTGAAGAGCTGCATGCAGCTGGGCTTGGTTTGTCGCTGATTCACGAAGAAGTGTGGGTTGGCGGGGAGAGGCTGAGGGCTGGGGCGTGAGAAAAGAAAGGTCTTGCAAAGCTGTGCTGGACCTCAGCTCTTCTCTCACGAGAAGATGTCATCATTTTGATGAGGCGTCAGTGTGAATCTTGAACAACCTTTCGCCATGTGTGATGCTAGTTTTGTCTGTGTTTATGGTTCATGGGGTTTTATCCCAGTAATTTTGGGACATGTGGATGAGTAGTTAAATTTCAAAGCAGGAATTTTTCCCATTTCAGATGATTCTTGTTGTACACACTTCCAGGGCGATGACAGGGTGGTTGTGGTCATTGCTCGGCCGTAGGGCCCTTGACAGAAGCTCCAGCAGACCTTGCTGTGGTGGCGTAGGCTGTCGGGGACTTGCTGTCCCCCCTGTACTGAGGTGGGAGGTTGCTGCTGTGCAGAGGAGAGTGCAGAACGTGAATGTGTGTCAGAGATGCTGGTGTGGACCTGAAAGACCTGCTTTGCTTTTTTTTTTTTTTCACGGGTAATCAGCCGCTGTGAGCCCATGCTGGCACAGAAGTGTGTGTGCGTCTACCTACTCTCTGCCCGTGGATTTAGCACTGCAATGCAGAGCTCCAGCCAGCTGAAATTAGATTTGCCTGAGACAGGTAATGGGCCGGTTTGTCGGGGTCTTATCCTGATGTGTTTGTCAGGGGTCTTATCCCAATGTTCCTGCAGGTACCCGATGCCTGTAATTGAAGACAAGTAGGTAGGACTGGAACAAGCCTGGACGTAAGAGTGCCGGAGCGAGCAGGTAGAGGAGATGGGGACAGTTTTGTAGGAGGCTGGAGCTGGCGAGCGGAGTTGCAGTGCGGGGCTTGTAAGCCGCTGCTTGCCGGAGTCTGCTGAAGACCTGTGCTCGAGTGGTTCCCCCGCCTGATGATCCTGTGCTCCCATCTGGGCAGTCACGTTTCTCTCTGGGTAGTATGCCTCGGAGACCTAGGAAATGCTCTTAATCCTGTTTCCTGGCTGGGGCAGGGTCAGGCTTTCAGCAGGGTGGGTGCACAGTCCCGGCCAGGTAACAGCAGTGCAGCTGCAGGCTCTTTGACGATGAGCTTATTAAATAATGGATGGCCGTTCATTAACATCCATCTCTGGCAGTGGGTTGATTTGTGAGCTGGGAAGGAGGCCATAAGGTGCTTTCCGCAACCTATTCCATGTGACGCGGAGTGAACTACTGATTTCTGTTGGGCTGTGCTAGTGCAACCAGGCTACAAGGCACTTTGTCATCCTCTCTCCTGAGATAACTGAGCTATTTCTGAATAAAACTTTGTAACAGTTAAAGTCCCCAAAATTACTGTGGAAGCAGTATGGGAGATGCTATGTTTGCTGTCTCTCAGGGAATTCATTAAATTACAATGAATAATGTATGCATAATACATAACTTAATACCTTAATGTTCTTTCAGTCCTACTTGCCAGTCCTAAAAATTCTGGCCTTGCGTTGTAATGCGTGCAATCAAGTTCTGCAATTCAAATTAGGCAATAAGTTACGCTTGTGCAACAGGTTCTCTGAAAGTTGTGCCTTTGGGTACGGTTGGACGAGCTCCGGTAAACCTTACTGCAGCTGTTTGAAAATACTTGTCTCCGGGTTACTTTGCCTCTCTGCCAGACTGCTACCCACACGGCAGAGCGCAAGCGTACCGTCCCGTGCCGCTGCTGGAGCACGCGGCCGCGTGCGCTCGGCG
>NW_009604791.1:0-8448 GCF_000690535.1 Cariama cristata
GCCGGCCGGGTTCTCTAGGCCGTGCGTTGGTTCTGTGTCACTCGTTAGTTTTATAAAGGAGTCCGATACCCTCGTGAGCAGTGGGAATGCGCTTCCAGAGCCGCGAAGAGGGAAAAAATAGACGTGCAAAGCGCGGAGCGCTGCGGCCGTCACGGGAATTCATAGTTACGTGTGGGAATGAATAAATCTGGCAGCTATTCTGTTTAGGCGTGAGAAACGCAAATTCATTTTGATAATGCTGATTCCTTACAATAACAGGCAAAACAAGGATTGATCACTTATTTTATTTCTGAAAGAATGTTAAAAGATGACTCTTGGCACGTACACCTTACGGTTCTTATACAAAAGAAACGCATTTACAATGTGTCTCGACATTTCATGTTTTAAACTTCTGAGGAGAAAAACCAGCAAAACTAGCAATCGCGACTGCAGCGGCGAGGCAGCGCGGGTTTTGTGCCTAATGCAGTAGCCATCCAATTTAACGTCCTTGGGCCAGGGAATGTAGGGTGCTGAGTTAATTTGGCAAATTCTGACTGGCAAAATAGGATCATTTTTAGTGTACTGTGTTGGTGGCTTTTGGGAAAGAAAGGGTATGTTTGCGTTTTCACAGTCCTGTCCAACCAGACACTGTCAGTTGAAAAATAAGGTGGATAATTTTGCCATCTGCTGGAGTTTTTGCTGTAAATACAGCAGCAATTTAAATCATGGAGCTGAAAGCTATTTGTCATAGCTCCTGACTTGTCAGCATTTATGGAAGCGTGTGGCTAAAAGAGGAATAGAATATGTCACCACTCTGCATTTGAGTTTATAATTAGGACAAAACTGAGACCAAGCAAATGTGGTCCGTTTCGCAGAACAAGTTTTGGAGAACCTTAAGCAAGATGGAAGCAATTTCAGTGGGGTAAACTATTAGTGGGAAAGGGCACAAGAAGACATAGTATGCCAACCAGAAAGCAGCAAGTAGCTTTGCACAGAGGCTATATTTAAAAATAAAATCATGCTGCTGACTTAGAAGAATGAAGGTATCACCTTTGCACTTTTGTCCCAAGGTGAACAAAGAAGGGAAAGCGGGAGAAGCCCAGATTCCCTCCGATAGCTTAGGGACAGAGATGGAAAAAATCATGAGGGAAACTCTGACACCATGGACACAAACAAATAGTTTTCTAGGGGTATTTTTTTCAGTCATGGGATTATCTGGGTATTAACAAGAGTTTCCATCTGCTGTCTTTCTGCTTTTACCTTTCTGTGTTCACTCACGGGTTAATCTCAGCTGGGAGCCAACAGCCATGACTGCTCTGCTTATAGTGAGCCGTGTTTGTAAAAAGTGAACATGTTGTCAGTAACACACTCGAGGAAGTTAACAAGGATGGAAGAGGGTTAAGGAAAAAAGAAGGAAAGATACGCCAAAGAACTAAAAGGAGGGTAGCTAGGGCAGAGAGAGTATGTAAGACACCTTCAGGGATGAGAAATCAATCATAGGAAGACAAAGCTATGAAAGATAGAGAAAATGGGAAAGACCTGAGAGATGGGCTGAGAAGGAAAACTGAGAGAGAAAATGAGGGGAAAGAAACAGAAATAATATGAAAGAAATCAAAAGTCTAAAAAAAAAAAAAGAAAAACAGGAAAGGAGACAAAGGGAAGGAAACAAAGAAAAGTAGAAATGCAACATGGATGCCCATCAGATCTGATCAGCTAAAAGCCAAATGCACTATTTAAGTAGTTTTGGAACTGAGAGCTAAGAAAATATTAAGTAACAGGTTTCCTTTTGAGACTGTACTTTTCTGCATGTAGACAACGAGCCTTGGACATTTGTTTCACCTTGTAATCTTCATGCCAGCCTCCTTAAAAAAAATCAGCCAGTTTTTCTTTGACATTATTAGTAGGTGGATCATAGCCATTTTTAAATGTGATGTCATGGGATTGTATTCACCAGTCCAGATAAGAAATAATACACAATGCTTTTCCCAAAAGCTACACATGAATGTCACTAAAAAGCTGTCCCGTTGTTTGCTTTCTCAGCGTGCTCGGTTTTTGTCTAGGAAATATAGCAGAAAATAATATAGAGAAAAATATTTACATAATATAAGCAGTGCAAATTAGCCCAAGAAGAACTTTTTGTTTGATCTCATGTAACAGAATGGCTACAAATCAAGGGCTGCAGACAAAAGTTCAACAGTATTATATTATATAGCTGTGAAGGTTGTCTTGATCACTAGCCAGCAAAACAGAAGGTCAGGGAGTGTCTGCACTTTTGAGCAACTCATTTTCAAGGTCTACACAATGGCCAGAGCAAGCTCGTGCTGACCTGGTGCCTTTTACCTGTGGAAATTCATGAAGGAAGTACCCTCCAAGTTTTGAGGTTCCTTTACCTGTCAGTAGGGAGAGAAAGGACAAAGTGGGTTTACATATACTGAAGAAGAACCAGAGAATATCCTGATCGAACTGCAGGGATTTCTGAGATACTTGCGGTGCCCGGGATGTCCCAGAGGCACAGGAATAAGCGGCCCTGGCCTTCCCTGCCAGTGAAACGGGGCCAGCTCTGTGAGAGCCATCAAAAGGGTTTGGGTTACAAAGCGTATTGTTTTCAATCATTTGTTCTTGAAATTATTTAAATTCTCCTCCCTTTCCTTTTTTTCCCCACATGAACTCAGATTTGTGTATGTTCTAAGGAGCTGTTTGTTGTTATGAGCAGAGTTTTTGAGCTGGCACATATTTTTACGGTGATTAGCAATTGTTCTTATAAGCAGTTAGCATCCTTTCTCTGCTTCAGGAGGGAAGAGAATAATTCAGAGTAAATCACAGATTTGTTTCTGATTAAACTTCCTGGTCAGGGCCATTTGATGACATCTTTTCCTTTCCATGCTCAATTAGGTTCTTTAAATCTACATCTGATCCATGCCATGGCTGTGAATGACAGACGTGTATTACCATTAGTAGTGCATTAAAGTTATTCAAATGTGTAAATTTGTAGTAACAATGCTTTCAAGTAATAATAATAATAAAGTTATCTCCTTGGCATTATTATTGGTTTCTTCCTACTGTTTTCTTCTCTCTGGTTTGCTTTAACCTGGACTGTTGTGATGTGGGGTCTGCCGGTAACATAACCTTGCAGTTTTTGGAGCACTGGATCCATGCATGCACAGGAAACAAATTCAGAGTCTTAGATCTGAGGAACACTGAAGGACGGGGATTACATTTTTTTCTTACATCTTGTAAAGTGCCTATATAATGCTGATTAAAAAGCCAAGTTCAGAGCCATTGCTATTTTTTCTCTGTTATAAATTCAACTGTAATCCCAAACTGATCATAATAAGTATGCAATATTCTCAGAATTTTTTGAATTCATAATTTTTGCCTGATCATTTCTACAAGTAATTCTTGCACTTTATTGCACATTTTCAGCTGTGCTGGTTAGTTGTCCTGGATTATTACAGTTGGACTTAATGATCTTTGAGATCTCTTCCAACCGTAATGATTCTATGATTCTATGATTAAGGTTGTTATGTATCTTGTGCCCTCAATTATATTGATATACTTTTCTGATTTTTAGTGATAATACTCATAATTTCTACATTAATTTCTGTTAATCTATTGTAATTGTTGCTTACAGTACACTGTTACCATAAACATTAACCTGCTAATCAAAATATTTCTGTGAAAATTTTCAGAATCCTAACTTAGAGATGTGTACAACTGCTACAAACATCACATGGAAATTTTTAATCGCTCTAGTTGTGGAGGTGGCTTTTTCATTTTTCATTCTGCGCATGTATGTATTTCAAAAATATACAACAAATGGCAACAGCAACATTCTTCACATCTTTCATCTGAGAGTAATTACAAAACAAAACCAATTAATTAAGCCTTAGAAGAGTCTACTCACCACATACCTGTTTTACATATAATTTCACGTACTGACATGGTTGGATCTATGAAAAACCTTACACTTCAACATGGTTTTTAAATAATTAAAAATGTTCTGTTACTGCATAGCTAGAGAAGCAAAGGAGGGGAAATTCTTTTATTATTTATTTATTACTAGCATATCTTTACGATTGAGCAGTGACTATTTTGTGAAGCTATTTACATTTCAGTCCCTGCTAAATGGGTTGAGGCACAGCAGCGTTCCGAAGCACGCATTTCCTCCATTTCTACCCAGGTATTCAGCCAGCAGTTCAATTTCCACACGATTAACAAAGTTCTTACCGAGAAGCCACACTCTTGCCATTTACAGTTTAAGTCAAATGGTACAACTGACATCCTCCCTTTTACTGTAATGCCTGTTAACTTTATTCTGACATGTCTCTCTCCCTCTGAAGATTATTCATCGGTGAATACACAGGCTGTAGCACAAAAAGCAGCTCCATTTTTGAGGTACTGATATCAATTTTGTAAGTGAAATGGACACGAATCACTAATTCCTCTTTGCATGCTGCTCTGGTGCTGTGATTGCTGCTGGAGAATCCCCCCAAATCCTCAGCAGATCATTGGCACGTGGCCTCCTGACCCCCAATGCAAACTGTATGAACTACATTATATTGCCTCGGGTGCACCATGCACTCTGTGATTTACAATACAGCATCATTTGTTAGGTCTTATACCCTCAACTAACAAGAAATTTAGAAATAGAGTAGGTTGGATTTAAAGCTGTTGGAGGGTTGCAGTTATGTGTGGTCTAAGCTGCTCTCTCAACAAATCAACAAAAAGTCCCAAACACGAAGATTTTTAATTCATCTTTTAATTCACCTTTTAATCCACCTTCTAATCCATCTTTATCTGGACTATTGCTCACTGACCTCTCTTGGCTTAAAAACTCACTTGCAAATACAGGAAGTACATTCTGAAGAATGTGTCATCAGCTTCCATAAAAATTGAATGACACGAGTTGTTTTGTACCAGGATGGTATTTTGTAGCTGGCATCATAATGCAATGAAAGCTTGCTGCTTGGCAGAGCCATATGCGAACACATGAGCAATGCTTCCATGAGCTATAAATAGCGTCTCTTAATCCTTGCATTGATCTTCATGTGCTTGCTTAAGGTTCACCTACCTATATTTGTATAGATTAATGCCATTTCTTTGATTTAAAATAAAATCAGCTATCTCTCAGTATAATGTTAAGCCCTACAATTTGTTAGCATTTAACAGGCAGTTATTAAAGGTCAGAGCTGTTTCCCAGACTAAAAGTGGACACAAAGACCTAATGGCCAGCTAGTCTACTTTGAAGCTGGCCATTAATAAATAAGCATTTTTATGTCCTCCACAGTATTCTTTTGCTGGCACACTTACAAATGCCTTCTCAGTCCTGATATCAAGACCAATCTGACGCCATTTAGTAGAGAGAATGAAAAGAAACATCTTTCATATTATAAATACTGATTATTGATCCAGTAATGGTCTAATCGAGAAGCTGGGAAACATCTGCCCAAGCTGATTCCCAGTGAGGACTCTGCCATGTGGCATAAGGCTGATACTTGTGATTTGAGAGAGAGTTGGGCTACCTATTTAAAAATGACCATTTAGACAGATCCTGTCATTTCTGAGACAGGAGTGTTACAGTGTGGTGAAAGATCATCGGTTTTGACACCATGCTGCTGAAGGGTCTGTCTTTCAGACGAAGCATAAGGTCAAAACTCTTGGAATCTCATGTTGTCAATAAATACGATCCTCTGACAATTTCTGCATGAAAAGGAGTCTTAATTTTTGTGTTTTCATTACTCCATTTTGCTTTCCCAAGCTTCACTGCAGTTTAGGTAGGATATATGTGTTTTTCAATCTTATCCTGACATCTAATATTGCTAAATAGTTAAACAGTTGTATGATTTTCTACAAGCGATGGCATCCACATACCCCATGATGATGTTACCATTTATAAAATTTAGGAAAAAGAAAGAAAAAATGCTTTTGCAACATCAAGAAATGAATATAATTGAGTATGTGACAGGAAGCTGCGAGGTTACACTTATTCTGGTGACAGCAGCTTATCAGCACTGCTTTCATGTAACACTTTTATTAGTACTTATGTTGTTAAAGACACCCTATTCCTACCTCCATTTTTATATTGCTGTTCTGGTACATGTGAATGGAGAGTGGTGTTATACACAGTTGAAGTCCAAATTCTTTTTTCCCCTTCCTCCCCCATGAAAACACTTAAAGCTTTCAAGAAATGCATGTGTTAGTTTTTGAGAAGTCCTGCTTTTAAACTGAGGGTGTGGTTTGATCAGTAAGGTAGTTTGCTATTGGACTTAATTTCTGACTTAAAGCCAAATTTTGAACTATTTGCCATTGGGGAAGTCGGTCAGTGGTTTTGGGCTGCACTAACTGAGCAAGTTTTCCCTTTTTCTCTAGAATTGGTGTCAACTACACAAATAAGAGTCAACAAGAATGTTGGGGATGTTATTTTCTTCATCAGGCCTGAAATAGAAGCCAGGATATGTTGGCACAAAGAAGGAAGGTTGGAATTAGAAGGATCTGTAGCTACTAGAAATAAAGATTTCTGATATGGAAAGCATGGCATACCAGAATCGACATGTTCAACAGTATCATGGGTGGACTTGGGGGCCTCCTCTGCCAGGAAACGGAAAGGAACGATGGAGCTGAAAGAAGTGCTCCTTTCACAGGGTGAGAGATGAAAACGAAAAAATATGCCCTTTGAACGAACACTTCAAACATCCCATTTCAGGGGTCTTTTCTGCTACCAGATGCTCATACTCGTTTTTTTTAATCGAAAGTTGATAGATCTCAACACAATAGACTCAAACAATGCACCCCATACAGGTGAGTTGGTATTTGCCTACCACACGACGTGCCCTGACAGTTTTGACTCAGAAGCTGAAATAGGACTTGATTAACAAGCCTGGTGTAAATCAGTGCTGGAATATGCTGGGAGAGTGGTAAGGAAGAAGTTTCCCATATAGCATTTAACTTTACAGACACAGGAACTGAGAAGCAAAGCTTGAGACGTGAATCTTGAGACGACACTGCAGCAGCTGCATACAAATAAGCAGCCTATACATTTGAAAGCTTGAGAAGTAAACTGGCTGTGCATTGAAAGGTAGGCATTTGGAGATGGTAAATTTAGCCCTGACTCATCCAATGGCAATTTTGACACTTGGGTGGACTAAATTACTTTTAGGAGTTGCATCGTGTTTTTACCAGATAGTTTGATTGAGCATGGTTTAACCCATTCATAAACCTATCGCCAGACTCTAGACCTTTCTCACTTGAAATAATGATGCAAGAATTTGGTTGTATATAGTGTATATGACATCGATACATTCTGGGTCATCGAGTTCCTTTCTGTCAGAGGCAATCATATCAATTAGTCTATTGGTTAAACTTATCAAATAACATCTTAAAACTGGACTTTTGGGTTTTTTTTTAATTCACTAGTGTTACTGTAAAAGATTTAGAAGACCCTTTACTGCTCATAGCTAAAAATCTGTTTGCAAAAACTAGTGGAAGTTTCTTCATAGCTTTGTCCTTCCAATTAAAGAGTTTTTTCCGCTCCTTGGTGTTAAGTCCTCAAGCATTTACGGAGAGCACTTGTATGCCAACCTCTTCAGCCTCTTCCCGAGGGACAGGCGCCCTATTCCCTCAGCCACCTTAGCAGTCCTCCTTTGTCTCGTTTCAACGGGACAGAGTTGGAATTGTGCTCATTATTGCAGATGGGTGCTTTTGCAATGGCGTTAATACTTCCCAATCTCTACCAGAAAGAGCTTGCCTGGCAGGCTAGAAATGCATTTGCTGTTTTTCGCCCAAGCAACACAGGATGATCGTTCTCTCTTCCCAGCGCCTTGGATTTAAATGCTCGGTAACTTCTAGGAATAGTGGGTTTCGTTTCTGTTTGCCTTGCACACAAGACTTACTCCACCTTTGTTTGCACACTGACAGTTTATGGTTGATACTTATGTATTAACAAAGTTTGAAGCCATAAAAAAATGCTGATGGATAAATTCAAACATATGCCTGCTTTTCTTAATTCTTTTTTACATTTAAATGGAAAAAGTGAGTTCACAATTAAAACATTTTTAAATGCTAATGTCCTTGTTCTTAATAACCCAGATAAATTCTGATGCAAAAAGAGATGCGTGGTTTTTTTTTAAACGGGTTTCTTAGAGAGACTCCTGCACTAGTCAGATCAAGGGAATCTCTTTTCCACCTACCACCTTTCATGGAAACGGATCGCTTCCGAAAAGACACGGCGCACACGCCTGCATCCACCTGCGCTACCTTGCAGTGCCGGTGGTCGATAATTAACCTTGAAGCCTCTTTCACAACCCTTAGTTCAACTGTTACGGCACCCAGCTGGCATTTCGCCGCCGTCATTCGTTGGCGGTCACCGGAGGAGCCCCCTTCTCTGCCGCCGCGGTGCTGGCCCCCGCGCGACGCCCCACGCCCACGGTCCCGGCATCATCGCTCGGCGCCCCCCCGGGACAGGGGCACAGG
>NW_009604792.1:0-305 GCF_000690535.1 Cariama cristata
CAGGGAGGGGGGAAGGTACGGGCAGGGAGCCCCCAGCTGACAGCCCCTCTCCCCAGGTGCTGGTGGTGGACCAGCTCAGCATGCGCATGCTCTCCTCCTGCTGCAAGATGACCGACATCATGACGGAGGGCATAACAAGTGAGTACCGGGTCCTGGCCATCTCTCACAAACCTCATCGGAGGGAGGGCAAAGCCTCCCTCTGTACCAGGGGACCCGCAAAGGCATCTCCAGGCTGGCACAAGCCAGTCGAGGCGATGGCATGGCCCCCACCTGACCCCGTCCCGCTTGGGTTGGCGACACGCTAA
>NW_009604792.1:360-713 GCF_000690535.1 Cariama cristata
TGGGGCTGGAGGAGCCTGAACACCTTGTCTCCTGGCAATATATCAGTCCAAGGAGGAGACCAGGTGTTAGTTAATGTCAGCCCTATAAATAGCTCCCTGCAGCACTCTCAAAGGAGAGGGAAACCCCAGGCTGGGCATCGGGAGGTGTTCGGGGCAGTGGGGGGTTTGCCCCAGGCTGGGTACCACCAGAGCATCACCCCGGGGTGGTCCCCTCCAGCGGATGGATGTGAGAATAAACCAAGGCAACCGGAGCACGGGAGCACGCAGACAAATCCACCGACCCGCTGGGACCTTGCCAGGCACCCACGCACGCAGCCCCAGTGGGGCACCACGGGGCTGGGACAGGGTGGGGA
>NW_009604792.1:1328-1764 GCF_000690535.1 Cariama cristata
CCTGCCCAGCCCAGCGGGTCCCTTCTCTCTTGCAGTCCATCCACTCCCTCATCAACGACTTCAAGGATCCCCCCACCTCCAAGTACAGAGCTGCCCACGTCTTCTTCACTGACTGTGAGTACCCAGAGGGGAGGGCAAGTCCCTGTCACTAAAACACGTGCAAGCAAGCAGGGATGGAGGGATGCTGAGCGCTACCCTCCTCCTCCTACTCCTCCTCCTCCTTCTCCCCTTGCAGCCTGCCCCGATGCCCTCTTCAACGAGCTGGTGAAATCCCGCGCTGCCAAGGTCATCAAAACCCTGACGGAGATCAACATTGCCTTCCTCCCCTCCGAGTCCCAGGTGAGGCTGAGCTGGGGACCGTCCCTGCTGGGGTGGTCCAGGGGATGGGACAGCCCGGGGATGCTCCGGGGCCTTCTCCAGCCCCTCCGGGGTTGTG
>NW_009604792.1:1961-2686 GCF_000690535.1 Cariama cristata
CCCTGTGCCATCTTTCCCTGCTGAGGACATGGGGACAAGGGGGACGGGGAGGGATGGATGGTGCCAGACCCATTTGGTCCCATTAACCCTTCAAGCCTCAGCATTTCTGGGATGACAGGCAGGCGGAAGATGACCTCTTGGCATCCCCACACGCAGCCAAATTGCCTTCTGGTGGCACAGCCAGGGAACAGTGTGTCCCCACTTGTCCCCGGGTCTCTGGTTCCCTGCCTGGGAGCAGGTGACTGCTGTGGGCAGGGGGTCTCTGGCCTCCTCTGCTCACCCTGGGGGGCTACACCTGGGTGGGGACCATGCAGCAGAGCCGGAGCTGGCGAGGGCATCACTACACCTGGGTGGGGACCGTGCAGCAGAGCCGGAGCTGGGGAGGGCATAAGGGTCCAGAGCTGGCAGCCGAAAGCCCAAGGGATGCCCTGAGCATCACTGACCTCCGGCTGCCCGGTCCCAGGCTCGGCTGGGGACCTTCGTCTGGGGTTGAGTCTGGTTTCCAAACCCACCGGGGTGTCCTGCGAGGCTGCTCTCCTCCGGCCGTCCCCCACAGCACATCCCCTCTAACCTCCCTCCCGCTGCACCTCCAGGTTTACTCCCTGGATTCGGCCGACTCCTTCCAAAGCTTTTACAGCCCCCACAAGGCCCAGATGAAGAACCCGATCCTGGAGCGCCTGGCAGAGCAGATCGCCACGCTGTGTGCCACGCTGAAGGAGTACCCG
>NW_009604792.1:2705-7082 GCF_000690535.1 Cariama cristata
CAGTGTGGTCTGCACCCCCCCACTGGGAACCTGCCCTCTCCCCCAGCAGCGCGGCGGAGCTGGGGCCGTGCTGAGCACGGGGCATGGATGAGGCCATGCTGTGTACGGTGCTGGTGAGGGTGTGGGGATGGAGAGGATGGTGGGACGGACAGACATCCATGCTGACCTCTCCTCCTGCCTCCTCCAGGGATTACAAGGACAATGCCATGCTGGCCCAGCTCATCCAGGACAAGCTGGACGCCTACAAGGCTGATGACCCCACCATGGGTGAGGTGAGCAGGGACGGGGCTGGCAGCCCCGGGGGAGGATGCTCGGGTGATGCTTCACTCCTAAAGTCCCTCTCGAGTTGTGCCACTCAGCAGTCACAGACCTCGAAACAGCCCCAGCTTCCCCCCAACTGCCTGTGGGGCGGGAGGAGCCCCCGGCCCCGCTGCTGACGGCTTCCCCCGGCTCTGCAGGGTCCGGACAAGGCTCGCTCCCAGCTCCTCATCCTGGACCGTGGCTTTGACCCTGCTTCCCCGGTGCTGCACGAGCTGACCTTCCAGGCGATGAGCTACGACCTGCTGCCCATCGAGAACGATGTCTACAAGTGAGTGCAGCGCTGCTGTCCCCGCGACCCCCACGGCCCCCACAAGTCCAGCCCTCGAGCAGGACTTGGAAGCTCAACCCTGAAGTCTGAGCCTCAGCATCCCTCCATCCATCACAAGTCATTGGTTGGGAGAAACCATTCCTGCCTGCAGTCTGGCAGGCGTGATGGGCAGGACTGATGCCAAAGGGGCTTTTCTAGCCTTCATCCCTTGGCCCCTTCCCAACATTTAGCAGTTGAAGGGATACAAGAAGGCGAGATGTGAAACCCAATTGAAATAACTTCACCCCGCTGCTGGCAGAGCCAAGAAGAGCCCCCATCTCCCCTGACCTCCCCAGAGCCCAGGCAGCGAGGGGACTGCATGCCCCCCATGGCCCCATCCCCACCGTGATGCTCCCTGCCCTCTTCCCAGGTATGAGACGAGCGGCATCGGGGAAGCCCGGATTAAGGAGGTTCTCCTGGATGAGGATGACGACCTGTGGGTCACCTTGCGCCACAAACACATCGCCGAGGTGTCCCAGTGAGTGTCCCTGTGGGCGGTTTGCCAGCTGGGTGGGACATTGGCTTGGCATTGCCATCCACCCCGCTCTTAGTGTCCCCTCCCCACTGACAGCTCTGCCTTTCTCCTCTCCCCAGGGAGGTGACCCGGTCCCTGAAGGAGTTTTCTTCAAGCAAGAGGATGAACACAGGGGATAAGGTGACCTGACTGCATCCGCCAAACTGGGGACGGGCACCTAGGGGGCTGGCACATGGCCGAGTCTCCTGGGGGACATCTGATGGGGACCTCTGCAAAGGGCCAAGAGTGCTTGGGTCCTTGATGGCTGTGGGGTGCTGTGATGGGAGATGGCTGTGGGGTGCCAGCCCTCTGCCCAGGGCTGGGGAAACGGGGTGCCTTGGGAGGGTACCGCACCAGTGGGGTCTGTTTGCCCCCCAGCACGGGGTCCGTGCACCTCCCGCAGCGCTGCCTCTGTCCCCTGCTGGTTCCCTTGCGGAGACCCTGAGTTGGTGGCAGTGACGGGACCCTGGTGGAAATAGGATGTAGAAGTGGCCAGAAGCTGAAGGCACCATCTCAGCCTCAGCCAAGCACATGGGGGTCCCGGAGGAGGGTCCTTGGGGGATTTCTCCCCCCAACACTCCAGTCTGCAGAGCTGCAGACCCCCTCCTTGCCCCTCAGCCGCAGTGGAGGAGACCTGGCAGTGCCACGGCGGGTGTCACCAAAGGACACCAAGGACAGAAGTCCTTGGCAGGGTCGTCCCCTCTCTGCTAATGGTCCCTAAGTCCCCAAGGGTGAGTGACTGTGTCCCCTTCCCTCGCAGACCACCATGAGAGACCTATCCCAGATGCTGAAGAAGATGCCGCAGTACCAGAAGGAGCTCAGCAAGGTATGGGGGGGGTGTCTGTGCAGAGCCCACTCGGGGAGCGGGTGATGGCAGCTCTCCCTGGAGGGTCCCTGGCCGCGGGTGGGTGCTGAGGCCGGGGTGGTGGCCTGGGGCCTCACTGCTGGGGCGACTGCATGGCTCGTGTCTCCCCAGTACTCGACCCACCTGCACCTGGCTGAAGACTGCATGAAGCACTACCAGGGCACAGTGGACAAGCTCTGCCGAGTCGAACAGGTACCACCAGCTCCCCCAGCCCCACATGGCTGCTCCCCACATCCCCCTGGGGACAACAGGGGCCGGCAGCTCCTGCCCCACAGCTCAGTACTGAGCTGCGGGTTGAGGAGTGATGAGCACGTGCGTTCTCTGCAGGACCTGGCCATGGGCACCGATGCTGAAGGCGAGAAGATCAAGGACCCCATGAGGGCCATCGTCCCCATCCTGCTGGATGGGAACGTCAGCACCTATGACAAGATCCGCATCATCTTGCTCTACATCTTCCTGAAAAACGGTGAGGAGAACACCTGGGCAGGGGTGGGCAAGATATGCAGGCAGCTCTGGGTGGCAAACAGCTCAGGGTCTGGCCAAAAAAAAGCCGGATGGAAAATCTTAACCCTGTCACCCCGCTCACCACCAGGCCAGGTGTCCTAAGGTGACAAGGGAGGGGCTGTGTCCCCACGGGCAGGCATTTCGCAGGGGGACACCATCTCCCCGTTGCATTTCCAGGTATCACCGAGGAAAACCTAAACAAGCTGATCCAGCACGCTCAGATCCCGGCAGAGGACAGCGAGATCATCACCAACATGGCCCACCTCGGGGTGCCCATCATCACAGACGTGAGTGTCCACCTCCCGCTCCCCATGACCCTCCTTGCCCCTCGCAATAACCATGGCACTGGCTCTGCTATGGGAACCACATACCTCCCGGGGTGGCCCAGCACCCCTCTGGGGTAGCCCTGGTCCCACCGCCGGAGCCCCCCGTGTCTCAGCGTCTCTCTGTGCTCTTTCTGCCCAGTCCACCCTGCGCCGCCGGAGCAAGCCGGAGCGGAAGGAGCGGATCAGCGAGCAGACCTACCAGCTCTCCCGATGGACCCCAGTAATTAAGGACATCATGGAGGTGAGCCAGCAAGGACAGGGACGGGGGGACAGAGCAGGGACCTCAGCACCACCCAGGAAGGGATCTGCAGAGAGTTGGCTGCTTCCAGCCCACACCCTGACACCTCTCCCCGACACGTGCCCTCCAGGCTGCTCGCTGCCTGCAACTGCAACAAGGTTGAGATATTTTGGGAGGCTTTCCTGGCCCTAGGTGGGATGCACGGCCCCGGCTGGGCTGGCACGGCATCCCTGCGATACAAAATGCAAATAACAAACGGGTCGCTCCTTGTGCTGCGCCGTATGCCACGACGGGCACGGCTGGGTGGGCTCATCCCAGCATTGCCCATATCCCAGCCAAGCCAGGGGACAGGCACGGTGCCGTGCAGCCCTGCCCACAGGCACTGGGCAGAGCCAACACGTGATTTTTGCCAGGCAGTGCCTTCCTCCTGACCCCCTCCCTCCCTCCCACCCCTCGAATCGGAGGAACCTCTCAGGGTTTGCCCAGAGCTGGGGGATCCCAGGCACCGAAACAGCTCCCCAACACAGACATCTCCCACCTGCTCGGACAGACCCTGGAGCCACATTTTGGGGAAGGGGACATCACTGCAGTTCAGTGCCACCTCTGCTCCGAGGCACCGATGCCAAGCAGAGCTGCAGCTCCTCCAATTTCCAAAAACACACCGCTCTTACCTTCCACTACCACGGTCTGTGCAAACCCTCCTGGGGTGGCTGCCTGCCCAGGGCACCCCTAAACCTCATCCCCCTGGCCAGAGGGGCCTACGCAGGGCAGCGACATCTCACAGATGGCATTAACCCTCCACCGCCGCTGAAACACCAGCAGGTCCCTTACCCCAGGGGGGTGATCACACTTGTGAAGCCTCCAGCTCCTTGAGCTTCCCAGGAGAGGACCCTCCCTTGCCCCCCCCCTTACCCTACCTCCACAGACACCCCCGCGCTCAGGGTGAGCCTCACCCCGTACCCCGTGCTGCGGCCCCCCTGCCCCACAGCGACGAGCACCACCCTCCTCCCCCTAAGTGCACCCTATTCCAGGAGCACAACCAAATTGGTCCAAAAAGTAAGGCTATGCAAATATATGCAAATAAATCCTGACCCACTTGAGCCAATCCTTCTGGGCACAGCCCTACAGAGGGGTTCTCGGGCTGGGGGCTGTGCCCAGCTCCTCGCTGACCCCTGGCCCGGGGCTCTCTGCCTGCAGGATGCCATCGATGACAAGCTGGACACCAAGCACTACCCGTACATCTCCACCCGCTCCTCCGCCTCCTTCAGCACCACTGCCGTCAGGTGGGTCCTCCTATACGTC
>NW_009604792.1:7113-7884 GCF_000690535.1 Cariama cristata
CCATTAGCATCCATCCCTCACCTGCCCGGAGGGGTCCTATCCATCCATGTGAGCTGCTCTGCCATCGTTCAGGTACCCTGTGCCTCAGTTTGCCTACTTGTAACAGCGAGCAGCGCTCCTGGCTGGAAAGCTGGACTTTATCTGCTCTAGCAGCAATTTGGGACCTAATTAATGTGTGATTGAGTTAAGACGTGAACTCAATGTTGCCTCATGCTCATCTTTCTCCTCTTCCTCTCTTTAGTGCCCGCTACGGCCACTGGCACAAGAACAAGGCCCCCGGTGAGTACCGAAGCGGCCCCCGCCTCATCATCTTCATCCTGGGCGGCGTCAGCATGAACGAGATGCGCTGCGCCTACGAGGTGACGCAAGCCAGCGGCAAGTGGGAAGTGCTAATAGGTGAGTGGGAACCGGGGTCGGATCCCGCGCCCTGTCGCGCTGGCTGCTCATCCCACGCTCCCTCCTTCATCCCGCAAATTCCCGGCTCCAGATAACTGCGGGAGCTGGAACTCTGCGGAAAGGTCTTCTCCTGCCACCCCGTGTCCCCTCTTCCCCAGGGACAGGGTATGTCCCTTCACCCGTCCTTGGTGTTTTTTTCCTCCCATGTTTCCCTCTCCCTGACTGGTTTTGTTCAAGCAGAGCTGGGTGAAAGGGAAGGGGGTTTTGCAGCTCGGATTGATCCTGGCACACTAGCGTTGCACGCTCGCCCTCAGCATCATTACAGGGAGAAAACAATGAGAGGCGTGCAACGCTGCACGCCAACCACGATGTGCG
>NW_009604793.1:0-15411 GCF_000690535.1 Cariama cristata
TTCTATGATTCTATGATTCTATGATCTTTTTTGACAATGTTAATTTAGGTAACTTCTCAAAAGTGTTAGAGGGCAGAAGAAATAGTTGCTGTTTTTAAGCAAATGAGGAAAATTCATTTTTAGAGGAGTAGCTAAAAGAAACTCTAGAGAGGTTTTGGGAAATTTTATAGTGGTTCATGTGTTACTACTGTTTTCTTACTTTAAGAAAGGCACAGACTTTCTGTATGTTATTTAGACAACATAAGCTTAACATTATGTCTAAGCTGAAAGTTTGATGGACTGTTCAGGTAAATCTGTATATCTAGACTGCAGGAAAATGCTTCTGATTCAGAGGACTTGGACAAGCTGGAGAAGCAGGCGGACAGGAATAGCACATGGAGAGAAAAAAAAAAAAAGATATGTATTATGTTTAGATTTCATATATTTGACATACTGACTTTGCCTTGAATAAAGGGCATGCTTTTTATTCATTATTCAGGTCTAAAGGTTTGTGGATCAAGTGAGAAATCCTTTTTCTTTTTCTTCTTTACACCACTTTAAATCTGAACTACTATAAGTTCTTCAAGAAAAATGCCAATTGAACAAGTGTAAGTAGATAAAATAATAGAAGATTTTACATTCTAACCCCTGTTTAGCATAAGAATTGCTTAAGACTGTGTTATGCTTCTCAGCCTGGAAGACCTGAGTGTATACACGTACATGTACATGTTGGCTGTCGTAGAAAGAATTAAGAAGAGTAAGAACAGGATGAAGAACTGTCATCTGGATAGTAACACTGAAATTATCTAGCACAACCCTAAGGAGATGTGTTTCTAACTGAATTTTCCCAGTTTTCTAGATGGTGTTCTGCATAGCATAGTAATTCTTAGGCAGAAGTCCAAACATGCAGTTCAGTCAGTCTCACAATTCTTCTCTGAAGGTTTGGCTACAAAACTGGCTGTAATACAGCCTCAAACAATGTCATTATCTTTATTGATCAAATACAACGCATAACTCCTTGGACTTTTGAGACACATTTTAATTTATTTTATTGCTGACCTACACTTTTAGTAAGTCTGTATAAATGCCCATTTTCAATTTCTACTAGTGTAATTGCTATGATTTCATATAGGTTCATGGTATCTTTAAGTCTTATAAATGCATAGATTTATGGAAATCTGGTCCATTATAAACGAAATGAAAATAGTGTCTACTCCTACACTAGCTGCAGCTCATGGGAATTCAAACTTCGAATTCATTGTGACCTGCCTGTAAAAGCCTATCTTGATGATTAATTGGAGAGGGTGGGATCAGGTTCCCCAAATTGTGTCAGTTAACCTTCTGGTTTAAACTGATAAGGGTAACTAAATCTGAAAACAGCAGATTTATATATTCCTGGCCAAATCCTGATGATTTTACTTGATTTATTTCTGTTCAAGTGAAACCCTGCGGGAATTAATGTGAATTTGGCTAGATGATGATTGGACTAGGTGGAGCAGGTGGCTGAACCAACATCTTTCAAGAATGTAGGGATTTTGTTTGGTTGTTTTTTGTGTACGTACAAGAATAAGATACAAACACACTCTTTTCGTTCATATACTGTTTGGTTTTTGCTGTACCATTATGAAGTCCAATGTCACATAAACACCTCTTACCCCTCCAGTGACCCAGCAGCTAACTATTTGTCAGGAGTGAAACAAGCAATAGCTCTTTGAAGTGCTCAAGTTACTTCTCATTTAGAAATTCATGAGGGGATACCACAGCAGACTATGTGTCTTCTCTTCCTCCTCCTCATGCCAAGTTTGCTTTCAAGTACTATGCATTATTCCTCAGAAAAATATTAGAGTACATTTAAAATAGTTCCCTTAGTGTCAGAAGGAATTACTATGCAATACTTAGATTTCCACCATCGGGTACCTGTGCTCAAAATGGTGAAAAAAGTGATGATATCATTACACTTCCTCATACCATTCTCCTTTCCTTTCATCACCTCTTATTTTGAGTTCTTCGTTGGTCACTTCATTTTGTTAGAATGTCTCAGATGGATTCTAACTTCTTAACTTGCAGGTGGTGAGAAGGACCAGTTCAGGAGCTCATTAGGGGGAAATCTGCTGTCACTGGAAGTTTGTGACAAACCTCCTGACTGTCTTCCCTTCACAGTGAAGGTAATGAGAAATGAGGGGCCAAGCTGGAAATGATACTGTGCATTTTTGGTGGAGGCAGTAGCACTTTATGTTTTTCCTTTGGCTTTACTTTGAACACTGTTTAAAGATTACACATGAGAACTGGTGGTAAACTAAGAATATACAACAATATCTTAAAAGAGTTCCCCTTTATTCAAACCACTTGCCATGCCTGTGTCAGACAGACTCCCAGGGCAATAAGATGACAAAAGAAAACATGTCTGAATGTCCAAATTGTTCCTGAAGCTCTGAGGAGTGTGGTGATGGGCGCTGCCACTGACCACAAAAACAGTGACTGCCCAGGGAATATGCTTTATCTGCACCTCCAACTAGACAAAGGGTGCGGTTGCGGCTCTTCCATCCTCACTCAGGCTGACTTGAGGCTATCTTGATGGAGGCACATGCTCATTGAAGTTACTGGCATTGGCTAAATGGGGTTAAACTTCTCCCTTTTCCATCTCTCAACACACCTGTGCAAGACCAGACACAGTTTAGTGCTTATTAGTGAAAGTTTCTTTTCTGGGAAATGACCAAGATACAGAGTAAAGAAACCTAAAACTGATACTCAGATTTTTTTTCAGACTTTGTTTCCCACAGATTTCTTTAGCTTCAATTTCAATTTAGATGCTAATCTCATTTTTACTTTTTGAGGGAGTGTGAATCGAAATCTGTATGATTTGAAGTATAATATACGAGCACACTTACATTAAGCTCCTGTTATAGAGTGGATCATATCAACATAAACAGCAGCTATCAGGGTCTTAGGAAAGTGCTGCAGGAGCATTTTCACATGGCACTTTAAAGACAGAGTCTAGACAGGGGAAGAGCCTGGTTTCTTTTGCTTGAGCTCCAGTAAGCTGCTGCTGCAAAACAGAAAAAGAGGGGGGCAGAGTAAAAGCAAAACTAAGAAACAAAAATGAATAGAGTAAATTATTTGCTGCTCTAAAATGGAAGATAAAAGAGAAGAGCCTGCCAGATATAAGATAAGGTAAAATCTTGCTTTTTAGGTAGATGAAAGTAAATCCCAATTAATTCCAGTGTTTTCCGCAAGTTCTTTTAGATTTGCACTAGTGTACGTGACAGACAGAACTAGTTAGGCTTTACATCAGTTGTACTGAAAGCTGTATTTGTCTTGGTATCAGTGCAAAATGATAGGCTGTCTTTCAGTGCAAAGAATCCTCCTATTGATATTATGGAGTTTTTCCCTTTGTTTTTCCCTAACTTGTCTAGTACTAGTTTTAAATCTCCTTTATTCACACTTTTTCCTGTTTTCCCTCAATTTATGTGAAAGTGGTTCTGAAACATGGTTCATTACCAGTTTCCATTCCTACTTTTTGGATTTATTTTTACAACTGTCCTACCTTTGCACTAAGTCTTCTCAACACTGATCCCACTATAGCAATATCTGCTGCCTCCTATCCCTTCGGCACCCCTGCTGTCCTACCAAACCCTCTTTGTTCTTTTGCTTAAACAAATACGCTATCCCACTACAACCAGCTGTAATGCATGTGAGTTCTTCCCTTATATTATTTTTACTGACTTCTTAATGCAGCTATTATCTCAATTTTCTCAAAAATTTTCAATAATCTTTCCATTGCAAGTGAGCCTGTGCTGTCGTTCCAAGAGCATCTCAAACTCACCACATTATATTTTTGGTCACATTTTCACCAAGAGGTCACACTGCCAAATGAAATAACATCTTCTGTCAGAAAGCTCTCCCTATCCAGCAGAGATGTCATGACACAAATGAAAAAATCTTATTAAACTTTGCTCCCCATATCCTCCTATTAACCCTATCTTACACAATAGCTTAGTCATTTGACAAGCACCACTAACAGATTGCCCATGAAAACCCGACTTTATTTGTAAAGAGGTTTACACACAGCATGCACAAACCCTTTTAAGCAGAGTGGAAGTCAACAAAGCTTCTGAATTCAAGGAAAGCTCCCTGGCCAGTGCATCTCAGGTGCTGTTCCGATCTATGTAGAAGCCTAGTATGAGGCTGATGTAAACGTTACAACGCTCTGCATTCCCTAAGAATGACTATTATTTCTAATTGGAAAGCATAGCTTTGTAGTTGTGGAATTGGACAGGGATTCAAAAGCAGGTTAGTTTTCACAACTACTCCACTGGCTCCCTGTTGGACAATGAACGAATAATTTTCCTTTTCCATGCCTCAGTTTCTTTGCCTGTAAAATGGACTCTGAATATTTCCATGGTTAGTCTCCACATTTATAGCATGAATGGCTTGTGTACAGAGACTACAGTAAGAATTAATCAGGCACATGCACTAACGCATAGGGGAAAAGCCTCCTGTTCACCTTGAGAAAAAAAGTATTTTCTTATGCAGAGTGTATGTTGTTTTATTCAAGGTATAAATACAATTTCAGTAACTGTTCTGTCATTTCAGTCCATATCCACAGCAATTACGTCAACCAATAGAAAAGGAATTGCCACAGTCTGCTTCTGGCCTCACTGTAACTGTTCAAAAATTGTATTTGCATCTTCTAAACCACTTTAACTTTCTGTCTGCATGTGGGTTTGCCTATTTTTCGCTGGATAAAACTATTACACGTTGTACAGTATTTGTATTTTTGAGAAGGAACAAACACAGCTACATTAAAAAGAAAAATACAGACATGCTGGGTCTGCTAAGGCAGGGAAATGACTAACTCTTACTTTTGATAAGACCTGCTCCCACTGTGTCCTTAGCAGTCCTTTGTATGTCTGAAGCTATGTGCACACAGCAAAGTGAAGATGTAATGCTAGCATGTTCAGGTGTAACAAGCAGAGTGAAGATGAGATGGCACATGCTTTTGCATGTGTTAGCAGGCAGGTTTTACACCCTGGTTCCATGAAGGGTTTGAACACTGCCTGTAGCTTTTCCAGGAGCTCGTGCTTATATGCTTCCACTGCTATTTGTAAACCAGAACGTTCTACAGGGAGACCTTCAACAATGGTGAGAACTTGCACGAAGAGCCGAACGCAGACCTGAGGGGATACAGAATGAACATAAGAACACATGGCAGGTTTAGCACTTCATTATGCAGTTCAGTTAAAGTGAGGTTCAGAGAGAAACTCCTGATTCTCCAGGTTTCACCTTTTAAATAAGTGTGGATATGTAACTGGGATTCCCCCTCCTTCATGCACTCTGAGGTATATTTCCACAGCATGGGGTGCTGGCACAGCATTGTGGCATGTTGCAAACTGACAAGGTAACTGCACTGTGTGCCCAGCTGAGTCGCAGGAACATCTTAGTTCAATTCAATGAACTCCCACAAGTCGTTTGCCTAGGCCTTGTAATGAACATCTAGACATAAACTGTACCACATAAACTGTGGAGTCTTTTGAACTGCAATAACTGGATGATACATTTTTTTCTCAGTAAAGTTTGTGCTTTTTTACAAATTCTTGTTTAACTATTTTTCCTATGTTTTGTTTTGTTTTGTTTTGTTTTCCTATTGATTTGGCTAGGAACAAACTGCAAAATAGACTCTTCTCATAGTTTTTTTGTCCTGACTGACTCCAAGGAGAACCAGAAAGATAATAACGCCATTCATGTGAATTTTAAAAAAAGTTTTCCTCTGAAACAGATAGCCCTGTTTTGAAAAGCTGTCTAATCAAACCAACAAACTCAAGGGAAACTCCATCAACACAAGCAAGAATATCTATGTAACTCCTGTAGAAGTCAAGACAGACATTTACATTTTCATCTGAGGAAAATCTTGTGTATTTAACCACATTTTAAGGAGACATTCATGTATTTGTTGCTAAATGCTCTGGAGTTGTAGGAAGCTCTGTCCCCTGGAATCTACCTTGGCCTGAAGTGAATTTATATGGAAAAAATGTTTATCAAGGAACAGGAAATCTCTTGGATGTTTGATTTAGAAAAATGTTCAGGAAAGTAAGCCTTTAATAAGCATGTTCTTCCTAGAAGTCTGTGGAAGAAATTGCAGGTAGTTTCTAAAAGCCCTCACATAGTTTTGGAAAACACAAGCCAGGGCAAAGAACTGAGGAGAGGCCATGCCAATAGCACTTTCCAGAAACAACCTTGGCTCCAGATGACACTAGAAGCCAAAATTACTTCAGGCAACTCTATGTGAGGGAGAAGTTTCAGTGCACGATGACACCCTCAATGCTGGAGAGTCAATCAGCACAGCAGTAGCTTCTCAGTTTTCCTGAAACACCCCTGCTACACAGGGGTGTGCTACACACAGACCTCCTGACAACTTCTATCATTTACTTCGCATTAAGAAACCTACAACACCTACAAATTCACTTGCAATCAGTTTCCCTGATGCCACTGTCAGAAAGGAGCCTTTTGCAAAGGATTCTTGTTCCTTTACTCATTTTCTTCATCTCACTGTCCCATTTGTCACGTAGAAACAGAAAGGCACTTAATTTTTTTCATATGTTTACTAGTACTGATACAGCTGAAGCAGCTAAAGCAAATTTTGGACAGTGACAGATCTTTCTAATCTTTTCAAACAAGAGGGAAGGCAAAAATCATTCTTTTCTACATGTCTTTATACTAGTGGTGTATATTAATTGCCTCACTTCTACTCCAGTCAAAAACCTCATCTATGTTGGAAGAATCATCTATAATTCAAATCAAGTATCAATAACAAGTTTTACTGCACAACTTTTAGCAGCAAGCAAAGAAAAAGATAACCTCTGTCCAGTACGACCACACAAACATTTGCTGCAGTGTTCAGCAGCAAGCAGAGCAATAGACTCATGGCTTGGTTCTGGGCCCAGTTTTGGTCTTGATCACACTGGGTTGTGCTTTCCGTTGTGATTCAGGATGGTACCCACACTTAATTAGCTGTCTCCTTAACAATAAGATGGAAGTTGCAGGACTGTCTGATTACTTCAATGACATTCCCATTTGATGACCTGCACTTTTATGAAATTGAACCTCATTAAATCAAAGGTCCTTTTCTGTTACATTGTTATGTATCCACTCCCTTCCCTGCAGGCACTTTCATTTGATGTTACTTTTATTCCATTTTAATGCACTGTGAGTGTCAGAGTAGTCCTGCCACCTGACATTATTTTTGACAAAGTTCCATTTTATCATTTACAAATCTCTAGTTGATTGAACATCCCAAAGGGAAGGAGGCAGATAACAATGAAGAGGGTGAGAAGATGAGATATGGAAATTCTGAGACTCATGATTATTTCACAGGTTAATTATTGCAAGTAATTTGATTTCCAAGGCTTTATGAGGTCAGCTGTATTTGCTGCAATTTATTTAGAACACAACTGTCAGACTTCAAACAGGCATCAGCCCTGCTTAACATACTGCTTTCAGCCTCAATTTTTTCTATTTCATGTGACAAATATTTTGACACAAAGTCCTATAGTTTATTTTAAATAATCCTTTTACAGAGGCTATTCTTGATTGTTTTATCTGACACTGTTACCCAAAAACATCTTAAGTGGCTGTCCAAACAATTAAGCTGAGAAGAATTATCACTCAGGTATTAGGTCTCACACAGTAGTAAAATTACTGAGGTTGGGAGGTACCTCAAGAGATCATCTAGCCCAACCTTCCTGCTCAAGCAAGGTCAGCTACTGCAGGGTGCTAAGGTCTGTGTCCTGTTTTGGGTTTTGAATATCTCCAAGGATGGAGACTCCACATTCTCTGGGCAACTTCTCCCAGTGTTCAACTACCCTCACAGTGGAAAAAAAAAACCAACCACACACATTTTTCTTATGTTTAAATGAAATTTCTTGTATTTTACCCTGTACCCATTGCCTTTTGTTCTACTGTCATCCCTTCACCATCTTTGTGGTCCTTTGCTGGACTCAATTTAGTCTTTTGACGTCTCTCTTGTGCTAGGGAGCACAGAGTAGGACCCAGCACTTCAGATGAGTACAGGGTAAGTATCAATTCCCTTAACCTGCTAGCAGTGCTCTGCCTCATGCAGCTCTCAATGCCCTTAATCTTTTTTGCCACAAAAGCACATTATTGGCTCATGGTAAACTTGGTGTCCAATGGGACCAGGTAATTTCTGCCACAATGCTTTCCAGCTGATATACCCTCAACGTCCCCTGATGTGTGGGATTAATCTTGTCCAAATACAGGGCTTTGCACTTGCTCTTGTTGAACTTCATGACATTTCTGCTAGCCCCTTTCTGCAGCTCATCCAGGCCCCTCCGGGTGGAAACACATGCTTCTGGTCTATCAACCACTGCTCTCACACTTGTTGAGGGAGCATTCTGTCCCATCACCCAAGTCATTAACGAAGATGTTAAACAATATTGGCCCCAGATTTGATCCCTGGGATACATCACTAGTAACCAGCCTCTACCTGAACCTTGTGTCCTGATCACAACCATTTCAGCCTGGCCATTCAGCCACTTATCAATCCACCTCATGGACCATATATCTAGCCCACATTTCGTCAGTTTGTCAGTAAGAATGCTATGGGAGATTGAGTTGAAAGCTTTGCTAAAGATAAGATGAACAACATCCACCGCTCTAATGACAGTTACCTCATTGTAGAAGTCTATGAGATTTGTCAGGCATAATTTCCCCTTCTTAAATCACTGATGACTACTCCAAATGGCCTTCTTGCCCTTCATGTGTTTGGAAATGTTTTTGAAGAGGATTCAGTTCACTGCTTTCCATGGGGTCAAGGTAGGGTTGTCTGGCCTGTGTCTCCCAGGATCTCTCTTCTTACTCTTCAGGAAGACAAGAGTGGCAATTTTTTTCTTCCAGTACTCAGGAACCTCCCTCAGTTGCCACAGACTTTCAAAGCTGATCAAGATTGCTCTTGCAATGACATGAGTCAGCTTTCTTAGCACTTGTGAGTGCCTTCTGTCAGGTCTCAGGGGCTTATGTAACTCCAGTTTGTTTAAATGTTCCTTAACCAGATGCTCCTTGTCCTGGGATTCTTGAAGGCAGGTCTTACCAGTAAAGACCATGGTGAAGGCGGCAAAGAATACCTTGGCCTTTTCCATGTCCTTTATGACCAGATCCCCTGCCCCATTCAGTAACAGTCTCATATTTTCCCTCAACTTCATTCTGATGCTTGTGTGTCTGTAGAAACCTTATTTATTGCCCTTCCCATGTTTCATCAGATTTAACTCCAGAGGGCTTTGGTTTTCCTAATCCCACACCTGCACATTGATACAGTGTCTCTTTATTCCTCCCACATCATTTTTTCTCTGCTTCTAGCTCTTGCACAGTTCCTTTATGTCTGAGTTCGGTTAGAAGCTCCTTGTTCACCCATGAAGGCCTCCTACGTGTCAGAATGGGCCTTTTTTGAGCTTGGAGGAGACAATCATTTAAAATCAACCAGCTGTCCTGGACAGCTCTTCTCTCCGGGGCTGCATCCCATGGGATTCTTCCAAGTGGATTTCTGTAGAAGCAGAAGTGTATTTTCCAAAAGTCCAGGTTGTGGTCCTGCTTTTTGCTCTGCTCCCTTCTTTCAGTTTCCTTAACACAACCTCATGGACACCACAGCCTGCTGACTTTTACATCCCTGACCAACTCTTCCTTGTTTGTATGAGGTCCAGCAGAGCATCTGCCCTCATTGACTCCTCAATCACCTGTGTCAGGAAGATGTCATCAACACACTCCCAGAACCTCTTGGATTTCTTATGCACTGCTGTAATCTCTTTCCAGCATATATTGGCAGGCTTCAAGTCTCTCATAAGTCTCTCAAGGCCTGCGAACATAAGAATTCTTCTAGTCATGTGTAGAAGGTCTCATTTACTTCTTCATCCTAGTCAGGGAGTTTGTAGCAGACCCCTACCACAATGTCACCCATGTTGGTCTGCCAACTAATCCTGACCCATCAGCTCTCACCAGGTCATTGTTCATCTATAGGCATGCACCCCACTGCTATCTCATGTAAAGAGTGATCCCCTCTTGCTGTCCCAGCCCGTCCTTCCTTTGTAGCCTGTATCCATCCACCACAACACACCAGTCACATGAGCTATCCCACCATGTCTCCGTGACTCCAATGAGATCATAACTCTGTAACTGCAAACAGACCCCTAATTCCTCCAGTTTGCTCACTTCAGAGAGGCAGCAAGTCATGTTGATTTCCCAGAAAGGTCATGGGAGTTTTCGCCATAGTTTTGTCTGGTAGGCACTTCCTTATTTATGTTGATATGCTTGGATGGAGCTCCCTTCTACCCTGTTTTCTTGATTACAACATCCCTCTTGTTTACATCACCCTGCACTCTAACCTTGTCCTCTGCTTCCTCACGTCACTGCTAGTCATCCTCCCCCATCATTCTTAATTCAAAGGTTTCCACACCAGACTGACCAGCCAGCTGGCAAAGATGCTTTTTCTTCTACTCGAACAGATGGATCCCATCTCTTATAAGCAATCCTCAATCCTCAGGGAGGGTCCACTGGTTGTAAAAACAAATCCTTATTGTCAATCAGTTTTTGACCTATGGGTATATTTGCACTAAAAATGTGTGATAAATGCTAAAGACTGAAACTTTTGTCAAAGTTCTTTGTTCTCTAGAAACATACTTCTCTGATCACAGCATGGCATTGTTACTAGCCGTTATTTTCCATGAGGTTTTGTCACACGAGATGACTGCTCCTGCTCCTGAGTTCCCTGCATGTTGCCCTACGTTGTGTTTCATATTGTTTGCTTTCAGTTTCCAATCTGTGTGTTGGGGAAGAAAGTGTCTCTTCTGACATGGGAAATCAACCTAGCGAAACTACTGATACCATCTCTTTACAACGTAATTGTAACTGAGAGAATAGTTTAATTTCAAGCCAATTTAAAGACCACCAAGAATTCTCCAGGTTTAAGTAGCTGTGTATTTCAGAAGGGACACATATTCACACAGAACACACTGCACTGAGTATAGCTATTGCACTAGCAAGAAATACAGAGCTGAACTGGCAGTGGAGAGCCCTTGAGTTCTAAACGCTTACTATCACTTCTAGTCCCCTTCCCCAATATGTGGAGTCAGAAAACAAAATTGTGTTACGCTTTTGAGGTATGATTCTAACCACATCATTTAGATTAAATAATGAACACAATTTATTCTATCTAGTCCTACATATACTTGATACTACAGTTAATGATTTAGGTGGTGGCCTAGCATTTGAAAAAGAATGGGGAGAAACTGAGAAAGGATGATATACAGAAAACAGGAAAGTCAGGTTTGCAAAGAAAAATTATGATTTTATTTAAAATTAATATTTTGTAAACCTCAGAGAAAAATACACGGTTTTGCCTATCATGGCCTAGAATACCTACCTTCTGGAGATTCTGCACGGCAATAGGACCCCATAAATACAAAATACTTATTCTGCATGAGACCAAAACTTCCAGTTGGTCCAATCAAAAACCATACTTGTATCAAAGGAAAGACACTCCTTTTCCTTTTCTCCTAATTTCAACAAGCACTTCGAGAGCCCACAGAAGCCTTTTTAAAGAGCCGTTGTAAGGGGCCTTACAAAAGCAGATTTAGAAGAGTGAAGATCATCTGCTGTCTTTCAGAAAAAGACTCTCAGGATAGCGCAAGCTCTTGTTTAAGGGAATGCATGAAGACTTAAGCGTAGCATCTTCCTCAAAGGACTATGTCCCCCATATGGCAGCTCTGGCTCAAGAGGCAGCCAAACTATTCAGCACATGCAGAACCAAGATAGATGAGCTGCAATAAACCTGGAATGTCTCTGACGTTTCCTGTGCCCATACTAGTCCTGCTGCCACTCAGGCATGGAAAGTAACTATTAATGTCTAAACCCAATGCCATCTTTGGCCTTGAATCCACATGCAGAAAGAAGTAGATTAAGGTCAGATGGGGTTGTTTTTTGAAACCCTGGGGATCTGCTCATGTTCACAATTTCTAAGGAAGGAGGAGGCAGCAGATTAAGCACATTGCGCCTATGGCACTCCATCATGGAGCAGGGAGGCTTTTCAGCCTTTAGCAGAAAAGCGGAAATAAGGAAATTAAAAACTTGGGCTTGAATGAGAAGATGAGGGCAATGAAAGCAGCTGCCAGAATTGAGCCCAAAGGCAGAAGGTCTGCTAGTGACAGACGGTAGTGACCGAAACACTGCTGGAAGGAGAGAGCATATGCAATATTTATTTATTTGGGGCTTAACAATTCCTATGTGTGCTCCTAACAAACTGCTTATAACCAAGGTTCCTTTGGCTATGGTTTTAATGATATTTGCCCATCTACGCAGTTTCAGTAGTATATTAAGGATCTGATAAACAGTATTCTCCCTAGTTAAAGCCCTCAAATGGTATCTTATGTCCGGTTAGGCTTTAAGTTCAGAAGGAATGGACGCAAAATCATTGGTGCCATGATCATCTTGAGCAGTGGAATAGAAACATCCTACGTGCCAATTATCTGGTAAGGGGTCAGTTAATTACTAGATGAGACACATTAATTCTGCTTCTTTTCCCTGAGCTGTGTAAATCAAACCCATGCCATGGTAGAAAATTGTGTTCCTCTTGGTCACTTCATAATACGTTAAATATTGTTTGTGTCTTAACTCCACCCAGATTTTTCTTGTTCCATAGGTCTCTGGTAAGGCTGGAGATATCACACCTAGTGGTCTTGGGCTTCTGGAATGGGGCAGCACAGATTCTATTGTATCTTTCCTTCCAACTCTCACCCTGCTGTGGTAAAGTTGTCACATAAAGACCTGCTATAATTGATAGATAAGATGATTTCAGTATGGTTCTATATGTCTGTTTCGTTATTTTAACTCATTAAAAAAGAATCAATCAAAAAAATGAAATTTCTTATGCAACAGCCATCCTCCTCCTGAGAACAAGCACCTAAAGTGCCAGCGTGCCGTGCCCAACACGCGTATCATTTTCTGTTTTAGTTTTATCCCAACTTCTCACTTTTCTAATCTGTCTTTCAATTATCTCCTTTCCTGTGAGGAATCTCAAACCAACATCACTAAGAAGAATAATGAAAAGTAATTGGTGGCTTGATAGGGTTTGAGAAAATAATAGTGTTACTACAGGAAATAATGGTGGTATTTTGCCTTTAATTTATTTCTTCTCTTCCAATGTGCTTTGGAGACAGACTTATTCACAGGTCCCACTCCAGAAATGCTGTATCTAAGTGGTGGACTGGCAACCATTTAAAGCATGCAAATCTCAACAGGACTTCTCAGTGGGAATTCAGAATAGCTTTGCAATTCAAATGACAGGTATATTTCACATTGGCAGAATGTAATTTCACTCTCTGGAATTTGGCCAAGGTATCAGGGTCATGCTCTTATTCTTACAAAAAGAGTCTTGGGTTTTTTAATCATCTCAAGCAGTTGGGAGCTTGGTTTTATTCCTGAATTAAATTTAAACACTTCCCTCAGGACCCTGAGACAACGCTGAAGCACCTGTTCAGTAAAGGTTCAGGTGAACAAGCATGTTGTCTGATTCTAACACTACCTTCACTTGCTGAATTTTCGTGCATGATGTCATTTCCTATCAAGTCATTACCAGGTGTGACCATGCTCTGTATATGAGATCTGATGACAGCAGCCCAACATATCTGCAAGCAGAGGAAGCACACGCTCATGATAATTTCTCTGCCTTCCACACCTAACTAAACTTTTGTTTCAGACTGAGAAAATGTTACTAGCAAGAGTCTCAAAAGCAGCTCTAGAGTTCAAATTTGGCTAATCAGTACTAGCATAAATAAGGTAGCAGTGCAGTCAGGTACAGCAGATTCAAGAAAACACATGCAGTTTAACGCTACAAATAGCACAGCATATTTTAGGGCAAAGAATAAAAAGAGAAAACATTTGTCAAATGGAGAGAATCTTCAGTATACTGAGCAAGAGCCCTTTTTGCAGTAATGTGAGGAAAGGCCCCCAAGCTATCAACACAATGTGCAGCTGTATGATGAAGGGAAACAGAAGGGTGGGTTGTACTGCTGGAGGAATACATTATCAATCAAAGCAAGGGCAAATCCAGGACATCTTCTGGGGAAAGACAAGTACAGACAAAACTCTCCTCCCTGAAGCTTCCCACCTCCTTCAGTCATGAAATCCTTTATTAAAAACTTCTTTTTTGGCTGATGCATTCTTTCTGCCAAGACTGGAGGTAAGGCCATAGCCAACACTTAGCTTTATCTCTGTTGCTAACCATAGAGAGAAATCTGGATTTTGGGGTGGCCATTGCTCAGCCTCCATGGTACTGGGGGAGGGGTTTTAAAAATGCATTAAACTACTATAGTTTTAAAATCAAACTAGTTCAATGCCATGCAGAAAAGCTTTGAGGAAGGGGATTGGGGAGGTGGAAAGAAAAGTGATTGCTGGTACTTCTTAACTTAGCTATATAGCTATATCAGTGATTGAAAAGGCAGTCTGCCTTCGTCCGCAGTGCCAGGCGGGAAATTCTGTGTTTGACTGTAACTTGAAGGAAACAGGAATGCATAATAAGGGAGAGTGGTTGAACAGACTTTTCTCAGGAATCAGGAGGTAGCAACTTCACTGAGTAAAGATGGGCAGGAGCAAATGAGTCAGTCTGGCTTAGTAAGAATGTTTTGCCTGATCTATCAAAAGGGGCAACTCCTTGCTAGTACATGTTAGAATTGTTAAGGTGGGTACTTACACATTCAGCTCTATGGCATCCTTAACCTCCCAAAAGCAAGGAGGGCAAGGAGATGTATTAGTGAAGTTTGACTGTAAAGAGCAAAGGGGAGTAAATATATGTATGCTAATAAACTGAGTCTATTGAGAAACTAGCACAAGGGAAGGGAAAAGGCTGAACTGAGGAAAAGAGAAGAGGACCAATGAGGAAAAAAGTACATTGTGCAGCAAATTTAGATCCATGACCTAAGTCTTAGGCACCTAATACACTGCAGCCATTCAATGTGTAATTTACTTCAGACTCAGAGACTACTCTGCAAAACATGGAGTTGATACAAGCCTCATCGAGGGCAAATCAGGCAGATTAAGGTCCCACAGAGCCTTACTGCAGTTACCTTGCAACATAATTGGGTATCAAAACCATTTAAACAGTGATCTATACTGTGTATATAACTTTATATTGTACATGTGCAGTCAGGACTATCAAATACTGCACTGTCTCTAGAAATTTTTTTCCAAAACCTTTTTTCTTCTGCAAAAAACAAGCAACGTACTTTAGCATAATGACACCAAAACCCTCTGCCTACTGGCTAAAAGGACACTACTAGGAAGCTGGCCCAGTTGTGAGCCACTGGATATATCCTATTATGCCAATGATAGAATCATAGAATAATTTCTGTTGGAAGAGACCTTTAAAGATCACTA
>NW_009604794.1:0-7816 GCF_000690535.1 Cariama cristata
TTGTTATTGTTTTATTAAAGTCATTTTAACTTTCAAACCTGTAAATCTCTCTCCCTTTTCTCCTCCCCTTCCCCTTCTGGGAAAGGAAGGGTTAATAGAGAGCATCTGCCACCCCCTTTAAGTGCTGGCCCAGCCTTAAACGGTGACAAAGAGGCAGAAACAACAAGAACTGACCCTGCAGTGCTTTTCTTACTTTCCTCCTCCCTAGTTCTCTCTACAGCTCTGACCTTGCCATGTGATTTTTAACACATTGCTTAATGTCCTATATTTCTCCTGCCTTTCCAGTCCTGGAAAATAAGGACACAGCCAGGCAAACTGCCTGCCTATGGCTCCGTGTACTGTTTTGAGTGGGATGTTCAGCCAGGTTCATTGACTGTCCTGCTTGGTATGTGTTTACTTTTCATCGGACACATACCTGCAGCAGCAAGTGGTTAAACCTTCTTTATCTTACCCTACAGAGCAGGTCACTGCAAAGGGCAGGACAAGGCTGGATACTGTGAGCTGAAGTAAATCCCTTGCAGGTGCTTGGCATAGCAAGGTGCTAAGTGGGTTGTGGGGAGAAGGTACTTAAGAAGAGTGTTTAGGGCTGGGGCCCTTTGTCTGATGGGGGTTTAGGGACAGTGAGAAAGAGATTTTAGTCATGCTAGAAATTGAGTTAGGCTTTCCAGTTCAGGAGCTGCATCTCTGACTTTCATAACATGGGCTCTGTCTTTTCCCCTTCTTCTTTCTTAGGGCTGTGTATGACCTAACACCCACTATAGGTGACTATGTGCACACACACGCGTATATATATTTATATATAAAGGAGAGGGCAGGTTAGACTGCTCTGTTGCATCGCAAGGTGTCAGCCTTGCTGTAAGGAGAAGCAGCTGAGAACACGCAAAGTTTCTTAGGAGGTCACTGACTCATACGGGAGACCATTTTCTTGAAGCTATAAAATACAGAGGCAGATCATCTTTGTACTTGAGAATAAGAAGCGCTTGTCAATTGTAGCTATATTTTGGTGCACTTCAGTGTGTGGTAGAGATGGCCAAGTGCTGATAATACTCACAACAGAGCCAGAAGGGGCAGGAGCATTGCTGGGTGCCCACAGCACCTCACCCTTTCTTGCCTGGCCCTCTGGAAGGTAAGCGTGTGCTTTGGGAAGACCTGCTCAGCCAAAGGATGTGGGAGTTGTGAGAATGTGGCACAGCAGCTGACACCAGTAGCACTGTTCCTGGAGTGCTGTGTGCCAAATACTTTTAATGCTGTGAGCACCATGGTACGGCCAGAACTGATGGCTGAGGGGCCAGTATCATGATAGCCTGGTTCTTCCTGAGCAGCCTTCCAAGGCTCGCCTGGGTTTCTGAGAGTATGTGTCAGCATTCAGCCTCCTCCTGATGAAAACTGGTCTTCCAATAATGTAAGTGACCTGAAAACTGGTCGTGCTTCTTACTCGTGGCTGCTGATGTGTCAGGAGTGTCTCCAAGAGGCATAGCCTCAAGACCCTGCCCTGATGGGTAGCTAAACAGGTAGGGTTAGGGCATTACTACGCAACCCTTCTGCTCTCTAGTGCAGCCAGTTGGTCAGCAGCATGAATAGAAACTTTGTCGAGAGAGGAAAATCAGACGTCACAGTAATTACCTTTGTTTTTAAGCTTGAATGGGCTTATTATTCAGGACAAGGGTTGAGTGTTAGATGTAGGTGGTTTTTGACTTCATGCAACACAAACATTACAGAGGTGATTACAGAGGAGAAAGGGAGGTAGAAAGCAAGCAAAATCCTCTTGTGTAAGCCTCTGGTAAGGTCTAATGTGGTGGTTGGGTTTTACTTCCAGCTATAAACTGATATTTGATGTTATTTGGCCTTTTTATCCTGTCTTAGTCTCTCTACTGCCTTTGTGTTAGTCTCCATGGCATTTCCTTTAGCAGCATGCAGAGAATAGCTCTGGGAGTGTTGTATGGCCAGAGCAGGGTTTGCTCTGGACTTACTACAACAGGGGATAAATCAGGATTGGGTTTTAGTCCTGAGGTGACTGAGGATTTGGCGTGCTTGATGGTAGGCAGGTCTCTGAAACCCTTGGCTTTCTTCTCTCCTCCTTTGCAACTTAGAAGTAGCCTCAAGCGAACGCCTGTTAGTGCATGCAGGTGAGGATAGATGGTCTTGCATGAGCTGTAAAACACAAACCTTCGGTGTCAGGTTCTGGTGACCCCACTGGCATTTGTAGATGTGGGCGCAGTATCATCTCGAAGCCAATAATGTTTCTTTTCACATATTCCCTGCGTGTAACCGAATGCTTAAGCAAACAAAGTGAGACAAGCTGCTTATTGAACCAAATATTGCCTTGTTTATAAAAAACTCTCTAGCTGACATTTAACAAGCAGGCCTGTAATACCACACAGTCACATAGCCGGATGTGACCTGTGCGCTTATGTATTCTTTTAAAGATCTATGCTGAGATAAGAATCAGCCCTGTCAATTTGAAACTATGCTTGCATTGATAATAAATCTGAGGGTATAATTTTTGTTCTGAACCAATGTCTGCTTCTAGTATCTGCCACTCCCCGAGACAGAGCTGTGCAACTGAATTGCCTGTGTGGAGAGTCAGCTCCTTTTCTAGTCTGAGCTATCCCTCAGGTCCTGTGAATCCGTTGGTTTGCAGAGGAAGGTGGCTACGCAGCTGAAATGAGCCAAAATGCCCTGTGCTGCAAACATCACAGTTGCCTATTCATGCTAAACCTCTCTTCTTACCTACACTGACCGCAGCAGTATGTTCAAGAAGAAAACATTATTTATAGGTTACCTGCAGGATGAGGCTTTCCAAAAATGCATCTTCTGCCTTAACCCAGAACTTTTCAAGCTGCCAGCCCAGAACATTGCTCCAGGCAAAGTGGTTGTAAGACTGATCCACTCTTAAGCCAGGAGATGTTCCGATGAATGCCCTCCTGAGTTTCTCTTCTGTGATTCTGCAGGTAGGCGACAGTGGTTTTGTTGCAGAGCAGCAGGAGCAAGAGCAGGACTGCTGTGCAGAGGAAGCGGTGAGCCATGGGGCACTACTAGTTGGTTCACTGCCACTGAAATCACAGTTCTCACATGTGGGCATTTTTTTAGCACTGTTTCCTTGTTTGCATTTTTTGGAGAGATATGGAGGGGAGAGGTTTCACGCAGACTTGTTTCAGTTACTCGGGAGTCTTCTTTTGTGTGCCGAGTCCCAGTAAGCCTGAGATCCATACAGGGAGGATAAAAGAAAGAGCTAAGTGCAAGTGATGACTGTGTCATAACACCATTTTTGTGGGCTTGGAGCTGTTTATACCTTAGACCACAGGTTTTGCATCACTTCTGTCTTTATCCCCTTCTGTCAGCTCTAGACACAACCCTTTGTAGGGAGCTCACCCAGCTCACTTGACTCTAGCAGCAAGCCTGTCTGTTTCTTGCCCCACCAGAGAGAAAAGGCTTGCTCTAGGCTGTGACTTGTTTCAGTTATTCGGGAGTCTTCTTTTGAAGAAGCTCACCCAGCTCACTTGACTCTAGCAGCAAGCCTGTCTGTTTCTTGCCCCACCAGAGAGAAAAGGCTTGCTCTAGGCTGTGACTTGACCTTCATGTCTGTCTCTCTTTCTTTGTAATTCTCTGTCCAGTCTGCTTTGGAGATCCGTCAGAAAGCTGCTATGTCTATTACCTTCTGACCTGTGGTCCAAAGGGTAATTTCAGCAAAAGGCTGGACACCACGGCTGTGTCATGTTGTGGTCCTCCAGGACTTTTCAATGTAGTTTACCTTGTGTGGGCATTTTGGTGTGATTTTGTTCTGTAACCCCTTCTGTCAGTATCTACATGGGAGATTCATTCTTAGGTGCATTCACATAATGAAGGGATCTAGTGTGATGGAAATGGATACAAAGAATGAGTTTAGTTTCCCTTTTAGAGCTGTATGTCTCCAGATCTTCTTTTTATACCTGGGACATGTTGTCCCAGCAAGGCCCTGACAGATTCATTCTTCAAGAGGCAACCAATGAACAAACAGAAAAATAACTTCAAGTTTTTGAAAAATACCTTCTTACTTCCAGTAACCTCCTTTGCCATTCTGTTCTGTTACACCAGTTTGATTTTCTTTGCTAGGTGGTATGCCTTTGCTTTCAGCTTTCAGTATGACTTGATACCTTCTTACTTCCAGTAGCCCCCTTTGCCATTCTGTTCTGTCACGACAGTTTGATTTTCTTTGCTAGGTGGTGTGCCTTTGCTTTCAGCTTTCAGTATGACTTTATATAATTTCCACAGCACCTGCAACATCTTAAGTCTTTTAACTGCCCCTTTTTGGTTTCTATTCAGCAAGCTTTCTTAGTTTGTGCGCTCTTGTTCCTGTTCTTAAACCTCTCCTTCTGATTCTGGATCACGCACTGTGTTTTAGGGTTCATGACAAGGAGTGCGTTGGTGGGGCTGTCGGACCCAGAGAGTCGCAGTGACCCTTGCAAGGTTACAGAGGAGCTCGGCTGTGGTCTGACTGACCTCAGTAAAAGCCTGAGCGTCATCCTGTAAGGGTGCTCTCCTGAGCTAATGGGAGACCTGACTTTTCTGAGAAAGCACAAAGCCCCTTTTGTTCTGGATGAAAACCACAGGGAAGTGCAGTGACTTCGGGCTGAGCAGGGCGTGTGGTGTGTGGAGGTGGGATCAGGAAAGATTTATTGTCTGTTGCCACACCTGGCTTAACATGACAGGAACACCTCAACAATCAATTGTAGAATTTAGTGTTACAGAAGAACACTTGAGCCATGCTTGATACTACACATGCACAGTCAGGTCAGGTGAGAATGCACTGACTCATTTTCCCCTGGTACAAACCACATCTCAGACCTGTCCCACTTCTGCCTACCCACTGCAGACTTCATTGCCTCCCCTCCTGCCCTAGCCTCTTGGTGTGTGCGTTAGAGGTCGTGATGCGGAATTGGGCTTCACTCCCCACTTGCTATCACTGGGAAATTCATGCATTTGAGAAGAAGGGGAGGTGGCATGAAGGCATTGGATTTTTTTTCAGTTTAGGGAAAAGGAAACTTGCAGAGAGAGAAGAATGAGAGAGGTCTCCTGCATAATTGTGTTGAGCTAGAAGTGACTGTTATTACAGGGGACCTCTAAAATCCCCCTCATGGGGGGACAGACTGGCTGCACCTCTATCAGCCTAGGTATATACAATTGCACCATGGTGCAAGGGGTGGACTGGGCAGTTTCAGAGACCCTTCCCAGTTCTGTGCTTCTTGGGTAAGAGAACATCTCTAGTCTCCCACTGAGAGCAAGTTTTACTAGCATTCCTGTTACATGCTCTGTGTTCCCATTTACCTGCAGCCGAGGAGCCTGATGCTGCAAAATTAGAAAAGTTCATCAAGGGTGGGGAGAGCAGTGCTTAGGAAGGGAACATGGTGCGGATGACGCTAATGACAGGGAGGGCTCTGCTTCTGGGGAGGTGGTAGCTGAGGGCGTGCTAAGCTCTGTCCCCTGAAAGACTTGTCTGCCCAGGTGCGAATATCTCATTCTTGCCTGGTCACAGTTGCCACCTGGATCACTGCATGCCCCTTAGGATATTCTGATAATAGGAATAAAGCTCCTAGACCACGTCCCTTCTGGTTAGCATGAAGGTTATTGCTGAACTATGGGCATAAAACCTGCTTTTCCAGAGTCCTGTCACTTTGTGCAAGACTCTGACATTCTCCTCTCTTGCCATCCATCAGGGTGATCTTACCCTGCTCTGAAAACTGCACTGACCTGCTAAGCAGTACTGAGCCTCCTGTGGTATCGTGGCTGTGTCCCTGGGCTGGGCCAGGCTGGGATCTAGAAATCTCAGGAAAACCTGCAACAGGCCAAACTGCTGTTCCCAGCTTTCAGTGCTACAAAGTGGTGAAGCTGGATGAGGCATCACATCCAAAAGGTAAAAATCCTCTAGCTGGAGGCCTGTTTTTGGGAGCTGTAACTCTCACTTAGGCTTACTTGAGCAGATGCAATACCACAAATCAGCTCCAGCCTTATTCTATGTAATTATTAGAATTTTGCTTTGTTATGAAGTGTGCAAAATTGTGATAGCGGCTCACCTATGGCTGTGTTGAAATCATTGCCTGACTTGCCATCTTTGAGCTCCTCTGTCTGTCTTCATCTCCTCAACTGTATGCTTTTTGAATCAAAGACCTTCTGGTTTGTACCACACCTAGCACTCTTGGATCTGCACTCATGGCTTATAGCTGCTAAAGGATGAACGCAAATGGCCAGTACTGAGTGCTTCTGCTCAGCCACTCTGTGGACAGACCTAAGAGAAGCATCAGTTTGTTTATAGACGCAAGTTCCTCCTTGTCTTTGTGAACTCTGGTTTCTCTCCCTATAACAGGAGTGCTCTGTGTGCTCTTTAGGTATGCATGACTTCCTGACCGACACCAGCAGAAAATCCTGACACTCTGCTTGCCCCCTCCCCTGGTTTCCTCATCTGTGGCTGAGGCTCAGTGTTGTTTTTTCTGCTTTTCAGACCTCTCCTGTTCTTGTATTTCACCTCCCGACGCCTGTGGGAAGAGCTATAGGTCTGGCTGCAGACGGCCAAGCCCTGCTGTGCCACACAGTCTTTGTTCCTTTCTTAGTTGATGCTCATATGGACCCGCAGTTTGTCCAGCAGCACGTCCTGGGCTCCCCAGTGACACGTACCTATCTGACCCTCTGTCATGACCAGCCTGCTTGCAATGTTGAATTTCCAAAAGGTGCAAGACATGGAAAGCTTTGATATTTGAAACCTGATTGAAGGATCCCCATCCATCTCAAGGACACTTCATTTTGGATATCCTGGAGAAGAGGCTTCTTGCTTTGAATTAGGAGTCTATGAATCTGAGTATTTACAAAATGATGCATTTCCAGTTTATATAGATTTGGGTAGCTTAGGATGGGTGTTGATGAGAGTCACTTTCACGTTGGGCATCCTATGCACTTCTGAGTCAGACAAATGACATTTATGAATCAGTGTTGCACTGGTTCCAAAATAGCTGGTAAACATGTTAAGTGTGGTAAGAAAACTGGGAGTGTGGAGAGAGCTGGGGTTTGGGTACACGGTGATGTTGTGAGTCAACACTGGCTTTTCTCGGTGTTGCCACTAACACATGAGTGATAGGTGGGCATGATGAGGCAAGCCTAAGCCTGGGACATAGCTGGTTTATGGGAAGACTTGTCTTGAAAAGCATCAATAAAGTGACCAAACAAAGATTTTTCAAATCCGAGGTTGCAAAATTACTCCGCTGTGTTCAGAGAAATTGAGAGAGTTACTGTGGGCGATTTCTTAGTGACTTGGGGGATCAGATCCAAGGGTCAGTGACAAGAAGTCTGAAATGGGTGGAATATAATTTGATATCCATCCCTTGTTAGAATCTGCAGCAGGTCTCATTTTTATTTTTGCAGATTATGCTTGCCAAGTTTTTCTTACTGAAGTCCTTACAGGCTGACAATTAATTTGAGGAGAACACAAGTTCAGTCAAAATCAGGAGAACCCCCTGACTGCTGCTGCACAGGTCTGGGGAGATCATGGGGAACAGCACCACGTGTGATTCAGCTGAAGGAGCAGGGCAAACCCATTCCTCAGCTCCTGCAGCATGCAGTTACTGCATATAGACCCCTTCAAACTAAGCGTGATCTCTTCAATAAGAACATTGTTTAGTTCTTAAAATACAGCAGCCTGCAGGAGTTGGAAAGCCCATGAAGTTATGTCCTAGGATCTCTGCAGCAAGGAAATAAATGAGAGTTTGTTGAGAGAAAGGCCACTGCTGATGATAGGGAGACAGGGATCTCTGGGATTACAATTCTGGAGCCATTGGATAATAACATTCCT
>NW_009604795.1:0-1038 GCF_000690535.1 Cariama cristata
GGGAGGCTTTTAGCCAGGCTGCGCTGGGAATCGCCCGCCGCCATGAAAGACTTCACTGAAATCACACTTTGCCCCGAAGCTCTGGACCACAGCAAGGTAGGGCTGGGGGTGTGGGTGCTATCTGGGAGTCCCCACACAGCCACTCGCGAGTCCCTGCAGCGTGCTCCCTGTGGTGCCACCCACACTCACTCTCCTGCAGACCGAGTTCTGCAACCCCGTCTTCGATGGTGAGGAGCCTCCGGCAGCGCCAAGCACCGAGCACCCACCAGCCGAGGATGAGACCAGCCCTGCATCGCCCCAGGACAGCCTCGGTACCAGCCTGGGGGTTTGTACACACGCCCCTGTGGGTGGTGGGGCAAGTTCCCCTCAGGGCTCTGGGACCACTTAGGGGACCCACTAGCACCTCAGGGACAAAAGGTTGGGACATGCCCAGCCAGGGCTCAGCCAGCCGTGCAGGGAGGTGACTAGCAGCACCCTGGCTCTGCCCGCTTTCCTCACCTTCCCACAGGCCGGCAGACCCGGGGCCAGGCAGGTTGGCAGTACCATCCCGACTGCAAGTTCACCTGGCTCTGCGTGGCCCTGATGAGCACAGTCCTCATCTTCCTCATTGCCCTCCTGCTGGGCGTCATCATCCACCGTGAGTGTCTGAGCAGGGAGGGCTGAGGGATGGGCTGTGACCATGGGGCTGGGGGACACAGAACCTGCTCAAAGGAGGAGAGGGGCGTCCATCCTACACAGAACCTCCCAGGCTCTGCCCATCGTGGGGAGATGGTGCCCCCATGCACAGGAGCAAGGGGGATCTCCACCTCCCTGGGATGTGGCAAGGTCACTGGGCCCTGTGAGAGCTGTGTGGGATCCCCTGGGACCTGCACACATGTGGGGTAGGGTTGGGAGCACAGGACATGGGGCTGGGTGAGCTTCCTAAGCCCCTTCCCTGCACTGCAGCCATTGCTCCCTGCTGGGGCTGAGCTGTCTCTGCTCTTCCCTGGGCACAGAACTGACATCCCCGCAGCCACCCGGTGCCCCAGCCACAGCCCT
>NW_009604795.1:1353-1598 GCF_000690535.1 Cariama cristata
TGTCAGGTGCGCGCGTGGTGGGTCCTGCCTCCTGCCTCTTCGACCGTGTGGAGCTCTATGAAGAGCAGGGAGCCAGCAGCATGGATCCTGCCCCGGCTCCGGGGGGCCCAACCAGGTAGAGCCTCTTGTACCTGGGGAGCGTGGCGGTGCAGTGGGGAGGGGGCAGCATCTCCGGGGGCCGAACAGTGTCACCCCATGCTGTGCCCTCAGGTTTTGCGGCAACGTGGCCCCCCCGACCTTCAACA
>NW_009604796.1:0-863 GCF_000690535.1 Cariama cristata
GTGGGTGGCTGCACCGGGATGGGAAGAGCAGGGATGTGGAGAGGGGGGCTGCGGGGAGGGTGTCCCCGGAGGAGTAGGGAACACAAACCCAAACCCAATCCACGGAGCTGCCCCGGCCAAGGAGCGAGCTCAGCCACGAACGTGCCCATCCAACGGGACGATCCTGGGCAAATCCAAGAGGACCTGAGCGCTGCTCCGTTCCCTCGCCCCCCCCAAATTCTCCTCAAACCTAGACAGCCCCTCGCGGTGCAAGGCTTCGGTGCGTGCGCGCGCATGTGTTTTCATCCCGGTCTTTAAATGAGGTCTTTGCTGAGAATTTACAATTCCCTCATGGCCTCAATCTTGCAAAGATTGCTTTTTTAACACTGTTGGGCTTTAATTCTAATAAGCCTCCTCTTTATTACAGAACCAGGTCACATTGCCTTGACACTGCAAGAAAATCTTTCATCGGGAAGGAAAACAGAGAATGGAAAAGAGAAATAAAGAAAAGGAGGGAGGAGGAAGAAAGGGGAGACAAACAAATAAAAGCTGCTCACTTCATCCGGGGGACTTTTTGAACGAGGCAAACAGCCGGCGGGCCAGCAGCGGGGCTGCCGGGGAGAGGTGCCTTCCCGCAGCACCGCTCGCACCCCCGAACGCGCAGAATTATTTCTGGTGCAGCCTCACGTCCCACGCACCCTCCCACCCTCCGCTGCTTAAAAATGCCGAGAGGAGCAGGAGGGGAAGCTTGACAAAACTTTGACAGACATAATGAGGACAGAGTTCAGCCCTGCCCTGGACAGATGGCCGTTCTCACCAGCCCGGCACAGGGCTCCTCATTACCTGGCCGGCGCTGCGGGGACGGGAAGCGGCGCAGCGGATCA
>NW_009604797.1:0-2635 GCF_000690535.1 Cariama cristata
TCTCATGGGCCCACCTCTCAAGCTTGTCCTAGTAGTTAAACAACATGTAATAATAAAACCAAAACACATATATCTCTTTAATTTCTTCCTGTCCTATTATCTTTGGATCTTAGTTGGAACAGACATTTTTTTTAAAAAATCACCCTTTCTTTGAAGTTAACAGCATCCCTTTGAACTCTTGAAATTAAGAGACTGTAACAGCCACTTCAGTCAGGACACAGAGAAGTAAAATAGCTCAGCCAAGGTGTGGCAGTCAGAATGACTACTTGCAAATTCCAATGATCTACTTAGCAGTTTTCTCTAACAAAACACAATCCTCACATTGAACCAATGTAACTTGTGATATGTGTAATATTTGAATTTCATTTGCTAAATAGTCACCTATTTTTAATAATTTTCTACTCTGAATACACAGAAGTGCACATCTTTCTTTGTACTTTCTGGAATTATATTTTTCCTTAGTGCTAAAAATCAGCAAATCAAATTACTGCAGCTATTTAAATTCAGGAGACAGCCTCTGCAGCTAAATGGGACAGAACAATTAAAAACAAAAATGGAGTTATTTTTCATCTATCTTAATTACTAATAATGCATCAGTAATCATAGTATCTAGAAGAGAGTCCTTTTGTGTTTCGATTTGACAAGAAAGGTGAAGCGAAAAAGACTAATGTGTCAGCACTTCATTTTCTCTAGTCTTCCTCTCTTTAACACACTGTAACACAACAAAATCATTCCCTTTCCTCTGTCAACAGTTTCAAGACCTAAGGCACGTGTATGTCATGTTCCTGTCTCTGGAAGGTTCCCATTGATCAATATTGTGGGGATGCTCCAGCTGTGAAACAGTTCATCTCCTTCCGGAACTTGGAAAACCCTGAACTGCAAAAGCTGGATAACATTTGATTACATGTCAATAGATTTTAAGAAATACCATGTAACAAACATCGAACAACATCTGGCCACAGTTCAGTAAACTGATCTGTAGCTGGATCTAAGGAAGTACGTCCTTGATGCTGAATTCTTTCTAATGACTTAGTAGTCTGTCCCAGCCTGAAAACAACACTAAACATGGTGCTTGTCAAACGGCATCGGTCATGAAAGGTGCTGAGCAGTGCAATGTTTTGCTGGGAAATTGCTACCCTAAATGGATTATACTATTACCGAGGAAAAAGTCAGTTGAATTACAGCTATGACAAACATCTCTGATAGAACAGTTAACCATTCTGTCCTAGGAACGAGAGCAGACAGAAATTGAGGAATTTTCATAGCTGACAAGCTTTACAGGACAAACATCTCTGAAAACATTAAATAACACTTGCATTCACTTTTCAAAAGCCAAAGCCAAGGCCTGCCCATTTTAGCAACCTCCTGAAGTACATCTGAGGAAAAGGAGACAGAAATCCTGCATTGCTTTGAAGAACTGCACACTCTGCAGCATCTCAACTACCTTGGAACTCTCCACCAAGCCTCATGCTTCACGTCAGAGCTTCTCACTGAATACGGTGTCATACCTTAAGAGGCAGGTTTCTGAGGAAGCACGGAGAGAAGACAAGGGTTACATTTCCCACTGTCCTCTGCAGCTGACTGATTTCACCTGAGGTAAACACGTCATTCTAAACAGTACTACACCACAGTTCTATAAAATAAAACCAGCTGGGTTCATACACCCACAGGTCCTCCCCATCTTGTCCCCGTTTAGGAGCTGCATGGGTATCCATGACCTACAAACATTTAAGACTCTTGAATCTTCCTCTAGTTGTAAGGAAATTAATACAAACTTGTAAATACACACCTATTTCACATGTCAGAAGAACAAAAAAGGGACCGTTAAGACAGAAAAGATAAGGTAATCTCAAGACAGGAGGTAAAACACAGAAACGTATAAAACCCATCAACACAAATTCGTCATCACAGAGAGCAAAAATAACACCCAACCAAATCATAGATGAGGATGTAACAATTACTCAGCATGTTCTCATACCTAACAACCCACCAAATGTGATCTACATCAAATAATCATAAGAAGATGCATAATACAAACATCAAGACTTTACACAAAAGAAAAATGAATACTTATACACAAACTACTCCGGATCCATATCATCAGTATTCCTAGTCATTAAGAGCAACGCTCCAGGATTACAATAATGATAGTAGGATTCAAGAGGATGACTATCCTAAAAAAGGCACCTTACTAATTTTAGTATTAACTTCTTCATGCTTTTCATCTTCAAGACATTTTACAAAAGCAAGCTTATTTTCACAAACTGCTTTATAACGTCTGGGTTTTATTTTACAGATGGGAGAACAAAGTGATCGGAAACATTAAAGCATTTGCGCAAACCCTCGGAAGATGCCAGCAAATGCTTTCCCCGCTGCTTTTCTCATTTACATCTGTCCATTAGGTGACTTTACAGAGTTCTCCAGTGTCAGACAGCGTGGGAGGAGAATCAAGCTCCAGATTTAAACAGCTCTTGGAACATGTAACTCCAAGGCCAGCCCGAAGAAGAGGAGACCGAAAGTGTGGGCAGAGGGGCAGCTTGTAGATCAGCCAGAAGGGCCCCGAAGTGTGGGGCGGCGGTGCGGGGCACAGCGGGAGTGCACTGTCAGCGCCTGAGCCACACCACCCGGCTGCTGG
>NW_009604798.1:0-1016 GCF_000690535.1 Cariama cristata
CCCGTCTGTCCCGCAAGCGGCTCTTCCCGGAGCGTTTACACCCTTCGGTGGGTAGGAGAATTTAGAAAAGGGGCAGGGTGGTTTGCTGGGCTGGGGTCAGTTCTGCAGCCGGCGCTGGCTTTGTGGCCCTCCTCTGGCTCCCGGCTTGGCACAGCGCTTGCGGAGCCCCGCGAGATCTTGGTCCTTCTTACAAGCAGGTTGAGTGAATTGAGGAGTTTGGTTTTGTCCTGTGGTTTCAAAGTCTTAAAGCCAAATCCGTCCCTGGGACGACCTCACCATGGGCATTGATGCTGAATAGGCACGTCCCAGGTTTTTGCTCTCACTCGTGGCAAGAGCAGATTTGGGCTGCTTGTGGTGACTTGAATTACTGTCTCTGTGGCCAGTAGTCGGAAGAGAGGAGCTGGTTGTATTCTGGACTGCAACAGCTCTGTACTGTGATGCCATGATCAAAACATTAAGGATCCTGCTTCTTGGGGAAATGCAGGAATCCAAAACATCTGGTAAGCTTGTTTGTGCTTGTGTTGCCTTCCTCCATGCCTTTGTTCATCCCTTCCAATTACTGCTTCTAAGTATAAACTTAAAACAGCGACTAGGCTGAGTTTGTGGGGAACATATGGACAAATGGAAAATAAACAGCACGAGGAATTCCTGGCTAATGAGCTCTTGGATGATAAGATACCACAAAAAAAAAAAGAAAAAGACAGAGATCTGAGCTTCAGCTCTGTCGTATCATGAGAAGAACATTTTGCTAATGATACCCAACCCCGCTTTGATGCTGTGCTGCACCATATCTCTCTTACGGTCTGCTCGGGCTCCAGCCTGCTGAGGACATGACTGCCTGCTCTGCACCCGTACCCGGAGGCTCGGTCCGGCCGTGCAGGGCCCACAGCCGGGTTCAGGCCGTGGCGATGGTCTTCAGCCGCCAGCGCGGCTGGGCCGGGGTCCTGGACCCTCGGGGCAGAGCCGCAGCTGAGGGGACAGAGGATGCCCATCTTCCCTGAGGCCGGGGCCTGGCG
>NW_009604798.1:1047-2784 GCF_000690535.1 Cariama cristata
CCGGTGGCACTGGCTCCGTGCTGGCTTTCCACGAACAGCACGTGTTTCTCCTTTTGGCCTCTCTCGATACATATGCAATTAATTATTCCAGCTGAACAACAGGAACCCAGTCCTTCCTCCTCAAGTTCAAGGTTCGCATCTCTCTTTCTTCCTGGCAGAAGAATAGATGTTTCCTTACACTCGAGGCAAGAGTGACCCTACAAGCTTTGCTATTGATTGGTGGTTAGGTGGCTGCTTGGATTATTTTTGGTTGTAGGGTTTCTGATCAGCAGTTACACTCGCTGCAGGTCAAGGTGTTCATCTCCGCTGGGCTTAGGCACCCAGATCCGATCCTCAGGGCTTTGAAAACTCCCTTGACTTTCTCTAACAACCATCAAAATTTCCTGGAGCAAACTGAAGGCGAGCACTTCACATCCAAGTGTGCAGGTTGTTTTTCAGGGCAGTGAGTTGCACCGACAGATTCTTTGTAAGTCCAAGGAAATGGCGTTTTCCCATCCAAATGCCATCGGGGACAGTGGAGGGGGCAAAGGCTGGGGCCGCGCAGGAGCTGACCGAGCACAAACATGGACCTCTGCCCTCCTGGGGGTCACCGCTTTCCTTCCCAGCTCCTTCTGCTGGTGCCCAGAGTTTCCACGGCAGATGGTCACAGACACGGGTGGAAGAGGCTGTCCTTGCGGCTGGTGTCTGGCTGCCGGGCAGGGGCCGGCCGGGATGCTGCCCACAGGCAGTGGGGAGAGGAGCTGTCGGTCCGTGGGGAAGGGGACTTTACGGGGGGTGAATGGTCAGGGAAGGCCCCTGGGGATGCGAGGGGGGATCCAGCAAGGAGGCAGAGAGCCGGGTGGGGAGAGGGAGGTCTTTGGGGGCAGCAAGGGGAAATGGGGAGACAAAAGGGGCAAAACCCCTGAAAAATAAACGCAAATAATAGAAATGTATCCAAGGAATGTCCGTAAGCGTCGCAGAGTTTCTGCCCCTGCGGGACTGTAGGACTGCACTGGGCACCGGCTGGGGGCTGGCCGTGGTTGGGGGGGATATTTCAAGCTGTGTGTGTTGGTTGGGTGGGATATGTCGATCTTTGTGTGTGACCCAAAAGAGCCGCAGTGCAATGGAGGCAGCACCGGCCCGTGCCCTCCCCGGGGCAGGAGCGCAGCTATAAATGCCTCCATCGCTCTCTTCTCTCTGGCCAAGATACTCTTTAAGCATTAAACCACACCGACCAGAATGAGGTGGCAGGTTTTGATTCAACTCAAAAACAATTAGTTAAAAATCAAAGCAGCAAGCGCATTGTTTGTTACCGGTTTATGCTTTTTTCCAGGGGAAATTGGGATTCTTTAATTGGCTCAGCTGGAGAAAAAAAAAAACCCAGATCAAACAGCGAGTGAGCTGGAACAACAAAGGAATGTCCTGGTATTTCTTTTTCCAAGTTTAGAAATGGAAGTCAGGGCAGCCTTGGGATTTGTGGAAATTCCTCTGTGCATTGTTAGGAGGCAGAGGAAGTGGTTTAAAGTTGAGCTACTGGATTCTGCATCGCAAAGCGGGGGCCGGTTCCCGCTTATCCGACTCCGGTTGTCCCTGGCTTGGCTGGCGAGGTCGCCAGCTCCTGCTTTGCAGCAAGATGCCGCCAACGTTTCCCTCCCGACCAAGGCAGTTGTGCAAACGCCTGGGGGGGTCTCGCCGTGCCCCCCGCCGGGGACTCTGTGATGGCAGGCGGCCTAGGAAAATAGGTGGAAACATTTTTCC
>NW_009604798.1:2813-5351 GCF_000690535.1 Cariama cristata
ATCGGAGTTGGAAAAGGTTGTTGTCTGTTCACAATCAGCTTCTGGAAGAACTTTTCCCGTTTCTGCACGAAGCTGTTCATGGAGATATAGATCACACTTTTAAACTTGTACTGCCTGTTGCCCAAAGCCATTAGGGTCATTAGATAACAACAACAAAAAACCCTACAGGACCCCCAGGTAGATTATAAAGGGAGTGGGAGGGGAAGAGAGACCCTGGTTTAAAGCAGGCCTGCTGTTTGGTTTCCCTGTTACAGTACAGATGCTTTGTTGGTGTTTTTCAGTAGTTTTTTGGAGTTTTTTGTTTTTTTGGACGGCACGCCGGTGCAGCTGGAGAGTGGAGCCGGTTCTCCGCCAGCTGGGCTGGAGTCGAGCGATGCCGGGAGGCAGGACATGAAATGGGATGCGCCGTCCCCACAGCCTGGGGGTCCCCGGGGGGGGATGTCCCCCCGCTGGGCAGGAAGCGAGAGCCCCATCGGCTCCTGCCAAGAAAAACCTCTCCGGAACGTCCTCGCCGCCCTGCTGAGACCGGATGGTTTTCTCTCCGCCGTGGGATGGGTGTTATTTTCCCGAGGGCTGTGCCTGGGACAGGGACGGCTCCTGCCCCCCAGGACCACGCTGCTGCTCGGTGTTGGGGGGCAGTTTGTAGCTGTTGCCTCTTGCTGCTGGCAAGCAGTGGGGTGGTGGCCTGGGGAGCAGCTCCCCAAAAGTGATCTCCCTAGATGGGGCACAACGACCGGCCGTGGGGCAGGAGGGGGGCGATGGCCCCGGCCGTGGGGCAGGAGGGGATGAGCTGCAGAGGGTGGCAATGGGATGCGTGGGGCTGCGGTGGAAGGGCCCATCTCAGCATTGCTGCCCTCGCTGCCGAGTACCTCGTGGGCACCCTGGGATGGGGAGGGATGGTCCCTGGCCCCAGCGTGGGGACCAGGTGCCTTTCCAGAGTCTTGTCACAAGGAATTCAAAGGCAGGGGCAGATCTCAGATCTGCTGAGCCGGCTGGGACCGAAGCTGCAGCATCCAGCAGCTGCCCACGGGGCTGCCCGCACAGAGCATCCCTGGCCGGCACCGCGTTCTCCTTCCCCGCAGGCAGACGCTGTGTCCTGCATCGGGGCTGAACGTGTTCCCCACCTAACCCCTGCGTGGGCTCTCGGGGAGGCTTTCCCCAGCCCGGGCAGGGTGTCAGCACGGCTGTACCTCTGTGTCAAGACCCAGGAGGGCTCCTCCGTCCCCGTGGGCTCCCCAGAGCATCTCCTGCCCCGGCTCCACAGCCTGACCTTCCAGCCACCGCCTGCGGCCGAGCAAAGCAGAAGTGGCCCAAGAGGACGAATCCTCTGGCCAAATGAGGGCTCTGGGTGAAGCAGAGCTCCTGACGGATGAGCAAGTGGGATTGGTTTTTTTTTTTTGAGTATCTTGTGCCCATGGGCACTGGTGGAGGGCAGCAGCGTTGCGGCTGCCCAAGTCTGTGTTTCCAGACCAAAGCCACCCCTGCACAAAGGTGCCCCAAGAGCAGCTCTGCCCACCACCATACATTTACTCATTGTCACCTCCTTAACAGTGGATTGTTTTAAAGTGGGCATTTTTACATATATATTTTTCATGTACATGGCTGATTTTTTTGTTCTAACGTTTTAGTGCAGTTTCTTCCTACAGTGAGTGAAGTGCTTTGGAAGTTAATATGAAACAGTATTACATTTTTGTGTGTTTTGGGTTATTTGTTTAGGCTTTTATTAGGCTTGTCATGCAAGTCATCATGCAAAAATGTAAAAGAAAAAAATTGTGTGTGTGTGTTCGTACTGGGGACCAAACCCAAGACCCATCAATACATGATGCAGGGGATTGTTCTTTGTTTTTCAGGGAAAATAAGTCCCGGTATGAGGAAGCCCTCAGGGCGATGAGTGGTACCTATTGTTTTATTCATGCTCTCTGTCAGCCCTGCCTTTCCCAGTGCCGGCCACATGCTCTGTGTTACGGAGATACTGAAATCGGGATGTGTCTGATGCTGCCTGTGAGAGGGGCATTGAGCCACCAGCACATCCCAGGGGACCCACACCAGGTTTTTTTCCACTGGGTTATGCATAAATCTGGGACTTAGGAGCCAGTATGACAAGGCCAGCCCAGGCACAGCCTGTGGGCACGGCCCTGGCTTTGATTTCAGGCTGGCCCAGGGATGGGGCAAGGGGCACAGGCTCGATGCCTTGGGTGAGAGTCTTCAGCAATGCCACCCTTGTGTCTGCCTGGCATGGGCAAGGCCATCCTCTCGCTTGCCGAGGAAGCAGCAGACGCGTTTTTGGGTGGGCGAGTTTCCCGGCACGTTTGCTGTGGGACTAACGTGTGATTAGCTTCGTAGGAAATAGGAAAAAAGCAAATAAAAACTAGAAGAAGAGGAGGGTGGTTTTGTGTACGAGTAGTGCTTCAGCTCCCCTGCCTCTGGCTGAGGCTGAGAGGCAGAAAAGGGAATTATTTTGTTCCCACAGCTTAAAAGTAGGTGGGGGTGACAGGAGCTGCCGACGAGGCTGATGCTCGGTGCCAGGCGGGGGGGCCC
>NW_009604798.1:5382-7645 GCF_000690535.1 Cariama cristata
CCGGTGCGGTGCCCACATCTGCTGCGGGTGGCCAGAGCGGGGCCAGGTCCCCGTGGCGCGGGTTGTGTGGTCACCTCGGCGGCAGTTCGGGTTGTGGGGAGGGTTACGGGATCGGGCCCCCTGGTCCTGTTCTCAATTGTCATGCAAGTGATCATATATTGACAGAACCTGAGATTGAAAGAACATGCCCGTTACAACGCCCCAGAAATTGCAACTCGTGTGGCTGCTGAAAAAATTGACAGTATTTTGGTTTTATTTTAAATATCTCCTTAATATTTCTGAGGAAATGGAGAGGTTTCTGTAACATTTCCCAGTAACTGACAGTCGCTATAAAGCTGAAAGTTTCCAGAGATGCTGCTGACTCTCTGCTGACCGCGCGTCTGTAGCCGCAGCACCGCTCCTGCTGTTGGGGCACCCGGTGGATGCTAAGGCTCTCCCTGCAGTACATCGTACCCACCTGGGAGCTCTCGGCCCACGGCACAGATTTTTACAGTGCACGGATGAGTGAAAGGGACTTTCTTGACATAAAGGGTACAACTTTCTGAATGATTCAGTCTGAATGAAATATTCAGCTCCAGGCACCCATCTCACGGGGGCATCGTCCTCGCTTTGGGTACAGCGGGTCCGGCACCCGATAGATGCTCTGCTCCTTCTGCAGCCATTTGCAGTGGTACAAAATAGCTGTAAAAAGCCTGGTTTGGTTCCACTCCATATCTCACACTGCTGGTACCAATTTTTTTTATTTTTTTTTTTTTGTCGGTGCTTTTAGCCTTGTTGGCAGCGGGGTCCCTGCCTCTCCCCCAGCCGCCGTCCCGGGCATGGGGCTCCTCCGGCAGGGAGGCGGGGGAGATGTTATTGGTGATGAAAGGGGCTGCTGAAGCATGTCCTCTAGTTAGTGCAAACATAAAATTATAACGCTTATGGTTGACATTTCAGGGTTTTTAACTCCCTTGTTTCTTCCAAAGTATGTAATTTTGGGGGTAGCCTTTTTGTTGTAGCGTAATCATTATTATAATAATTTTATTTCCAGTGCTTGTGGTGTGGAAGCCAAGAAATCCAGAGGGAGCAGGAAAACCGTTTTGTGAACAGACAGAAGGAATCGTGTGAACTGAACCGAAATGTCAGCGGAGGTCTGTTGTTGAGAGCTCCCGACTCAGGGGACCTGCTCCTGCTCACAGCTCCTGCTCTGGTCTGTCCTGCCATTAAAGCTTGAGACACTACGTAACCGGTCGGTGGCCGGTGGTGTTTCCCCAAGAAAAAGGCCAGGAGGGAATTTTGACAGTAAAAGTACAGGATTTAGCCTCCCTTGAGCTTTCGGCAGTCACCGTCATGTCAAGGCGCTGCGTAGGGTTACGTACCGTTCTCCCAAAGGCTGGGTATTGCGTTTTGGTATCAAATGCCATTTCAGAGCATCTTACAATCCCTATCTGTATTTTCATCTCTACACACGAAGTTGGTACTGCGAGTCCCTGAACACACAAATGTGTTTGGCCGGTGTTTTACTTGCAGCTTGGATGAGCTGTTCAGGGCTGGCCCTGGTTCTCATGATTCTGGGTGGCTTCTCTTGAAGCCATCGGAGATCCTCTGTTGTGTGCGGCTTGCCCATAAAAATAAAAACCCCCTTGCCATTCCTTGTTCTGGTTTGCATATTCCAGTTCTAGCCAGGAAGCATGGACTGAGCATCCTTCCCTTGGGTTAAAGGCAGCATTTGCACAGGCTCTGCCTGACCCAGGGGCGACGGTCTTTGCTCCCAGGGGTACCTGGCTGCGAGGGCTGGGACTGCGCCGTCCTGCAACCCCCCCGGCAACCTGGGGGAAACCTTGGCTCTGAAGTCAGGGCACAGCTCGGGGTGACGGCAGTGGTGCGTGGAGGTGCGATGCAGCGGTTGGCGTCCCAGGGTCTCGGCATGGTGGGGCACCCTGGGTGGAGCAGAACAGACATGCTGGGAGAGGTTAAAACTGCTAAGGTTAAAAAAAATATATTTAAGAAAGAAAATCCTCGTTTGCTGAAGGGAGAAAGGAAGAAGGATGGGGAGAAGCTGTTTGTTAATAATAAAGAATGAGATTTTACAAAGACCTCGTGTCCAAAGCTCTTTAACTTTTCCTGGCATTTCCCATCCATTCCATTGTTAAGCCCTCTGCCATCGGAAAACAGCGCTGGGCCAAGGCGCTCGGTGATCTAATCACGAAGGCTTCTGCAGTCGCCTCTGTTTACGCACCTCGCAGCATTTGCTTCTCAGATTTGGTTTCCTACTTTGAAGGAA
>NW_009604798.1:7676-13901 GCF_000690535.1 Cariama cristata
AAAAGAAAAAAGGAAAAAAAAATTCTTTCATTTGTGCAGGAGGCTCCCCCCGCCCCGGGCGCTGGGGCTGTGAGGAAAATAGCACCTCGGTGGTTTTCAAGGAGAGGATGGACCACAGCGGATTCCCACAAGCTATAAGAGGAGACAGGAAGGCCTTCGTGAGTCATAAACACTAACAGATTCCGTGTATGAGTTTCTCTTTGTTGTTTGTTATCCTTAATTTCATGGTTTTCCTTCTTTTGAGCATGTTTGTATATTTTAGACGATGCCATCATTTTGTCAGGACACTTTGTGTGTGGTTCCCACACAGGAGCAGTGATGTTGTCTGCCTGACGGCTGTGCTCAGAAAATAAAAAAAGCAGCCAGTGGAAACCCTTGAGGGCTCCGTTTGGTCCCACATCCTGACATGTGGATCATGGGACAGTGGGAAGGAGCGGGAGGGATGTTTCCCTGGCGCGTGGCGGCCGATGCTTTGCAGCGAGGGGGTCAGGACCTGGCGAGCGGGAGCAGCTCGGAGGCTTGCGCTCACAGCTCCCCAGCCGAGCAACCCGAAATCCATCGCTCCCTGGCCATTCGCATGGCGCTGGGAGGGTAAAGGCACCTTGGCCAAGGCGACCTGGGCATTTCACCGTCCCTCCTAGGGTGGCTGTGCCCTGCCCCGGCTCTCGGCGCTGCGCCGTGGGCTGTCAGCCCCGGTTTCGCTGAAAGCAGCCGAAGGTTGGGTGCGTCTCCGTGTGCCGCCAAAGGCTGGGTGGGGAGGTGGTTGTCCCAGGCAAGGCGGCAGTTTCCTAATTTATTTAAAATCAATTATTTGTCAGAGGGATGGGATGAGTTTCCCTTGAGCAAGGAGGTCTTTATTGCTTTGTACGGATGTTCGTGTTGTCGGGTGCGTCCTCCCTTACTCAGGGCCCCCGCTTTCCTTTTCCCCTTGCCCTCCCACCAAAAGCTCCCCCTCTTCTGCCATTGCAACCTGCGTGAGCTGGTACCCGCACCTTGTCTCAGAGCCGGAGACGGTTTAATCCTGCGTGTTACGAGGCATGTAGAAGCCCCTTTTCAGATGAAGCATTTCACTGATGTAAGATATTATTTAATTAAGTGATATAGCTGTCAGCTGTCGGGATCGCCCAGCTGCGATGGCCCGATCCCGGGTGTTAGGAGCAGCTCTCGGCTGCCGGGGTGTCCCTGCGTACGCAGCGGCCTGAAAGACCTTTTCGTGCTCTTCTCTGGATTTGGGGACAATAACAGTGCAGCTGTTTAAATACACTTGAAATTTCAGAAACACACAAGTAAGCACTAACCTTTCCCAAGGTGGCTGAGTAATCTTGTTTGCTTTAGCATTTTAGTCCCCCAATTACCCAAGTGAAGGATATTGCCTCTTTAAACAGAGTTCAAAAAGCCCAAGAATTTTTTATAAATAGCTCACATCCTCTTGATAACAACCAGGCTGCTATTTATTGCCCACTTCCCCTCAGACAGACAGGTCGGAGTATTTAAAATCGCACTTCCCATGAAATCCAGAGGAACTTGGTTTTTCAGGGTCCTACAATTGTTTGTCATTCTGGGTTTCCTTTGCAGTTTACAGCGTTTAGCCAGGCTAACCCTGAAAAGGAGCCGGCCGAGGGATCGTTAAGATATATTGCTGCCTCGCTGGAGTCCTAACCCGCATTTTCCACTCGTTTCTTTGGGACCGGCAGAAAAGCCCATCGCTTCCCAGCAGCATGGGGCCTTTCCGACTCATTTTTTTTTAATGTCCGGACCTGAGCGAGTGCTCGCTGGTCTTGTTTTACACCCCCACCTCCTATTCCCTCAGAAACCGTGAGGCCAAAACGCTCTCTCCCGGCTGGGAGCGGGTGGGTGCCGCTTCCCGACGCTCCCCTGGGTCCGGCGAGGCTGGGGGGCTGCGGGTGGCGGGGACCTTACCGGGGGCACCGCGGCTGCGGAGGTGCCGTTGCTTTTGTCAGAGTGTTAGCAGATCTGTGCTGGTGAGCTGGGATTTGTCCTGGCCGTAATTCACAGTAACTGAACCCCACTCGGTGGGGTGTGAGTCCTTTGCTGTGCTTCAGTGGCTCTGAAATAGGGCTGGAGGTTTCTTAGCAGTGGATACAGACACCCGTGTAAAGGAAAAAATACATTTGGTAGTTGTGTTTATAAGGATTATTCACAGGACCATCAGGAGAGCTGGTTCGTGCCAGCCTTGAAGCTGTTTGCAATAGTGCAGCGGCGTGATGAGGCTGCTGCGGAGGGAAAACGGAGTCGTAACTCCTCGTCCTCCAACAGGAGAGATGATAAAAATGTGGGTTTGGTGGGGCCCTAGGCACTTTAGACCAGGGACCCCTGTTTAGACCCCTGTAGGATCTAAAGTGGAGAATCTGTGCTAATAGCTCAGCCTCTGCACGAAAAGCAATTAAATACTGTGTCGACAAGAATGGGTTTTTCATTGATACACTCGTGCTTTAGCATCTGTTTGGACAAGATGGCTCCAGTGAAGAGGCAACGTGAGCCGTTTCCTTCCCAGCTCAGAGCAGGACATTTCTTAGTGGAGGATTTTGCTGCTCCACACGCGGTCGGATGCTCCGGTGCGGTAACTGGAGTGAAGGGATGTGGTGCGGAACGTCCCAGTTTCGTGCTCTGAGAATACCGTGTTTCTGATTAGGAAAACCCAGTTACATAACTGCATCACATAATCACAAACATACCTGGCATCGAGCTGAACTCGGGTTTATGATTTATTCATAAGAATTTCTTCATGCATAATCTTCTATTTATTCCCTGTTGTAAGGGGAGAAAAATGTCAATGAAAGCTGCAGTGCTATGGAGCAAATGGGTAGCACGCATTTCAACCTTCTCTCTAGTCCCGTATACTGAAAAGTAAATTTTTTTCAGGTTTTATACTGAGAAATTCCTGGACTTTTGTGCTTGGGAGCACAAACCCTGCCTGGGCTTGCAGAGCCCAGCCGGGCTGGGAAGGGAGCGGGAGATAAAAAAAAGCCCTGCCCGGGCCCGGGCGGGGGCTGCCCCCCGGGGCTGCCGCCCCCCTGCCTGTGTAGCCTGGTGGGCAGGCGGTCTGGCAGAGGCGAACAGAAACCTTAGAGACTTGAAATCCCAGCTGGTTTGTTCAGGAACTCTCCATGATCTCCTTTGCTCTTTTCTAGGTTTAACAGGCGGTGGGGATTGCTGGGTGGGGGTGAGCCCAGGCTGCCGCGGGGTGACTGTCGAACTCCTGTGAAATAGATGCAGCTGCCTTGACACCAGGGAGACCCAAAGGATTGTGGTTTGTGTTTTTTATTTAAAAAAAAATCTCGTGAAGAATATCTCCTCCAGTCGTGCCTTTGACTGCTGTTTCTCAGCTTGCTGGTTGGTTTTTTGCCTGCCGTAACAACGCCTGAGCAAGCGGCAGAAGCCTCAGTGTGCTGGGCTCCGGTGCTCTCCCCAGGGCCATGACGGGCTCCAGCGGCCCGGGCATGACCACCAGCTTCTGTGAACCCCGTTCGCCCCTCTTCTGCCCCAAAACCTGGTGTCCGACTCGGGCCCCCGAGGTCTGTTTGGGGCACGGGTGGCTCTGAGCCCCTTCGCCCCGAAGCCTGTCGAGGCTGAGCCCCGAGCTAGCGTGGGGTGCAAGAGGAGGGGCGAGACCTGCGTCTCCCTGCTGAAAGGCTTTGCCTTGACCTTTACAGCCCTCTCGTTCTTGCCCCCGAAAGGAAGCCTTCCCTTTGTGTGGGAGCGCAGGTGCCCTCCGAAGGGTCGCGGTCATTCTCCGCTCTTTGAGGAGATCCCTAAAGTTTTACGGTGCTCGGCAGGGGTCGGAGCGGGCAGCCCGGTGATTCACTGTCTCACACGGGAGGTTATTATCATTAGGAAGTAAAACAAAATGCAAAGGCGATTTATCTTCAGCTTGGCCATTTGTCTGCTGCTCACAAAAGGCCAAACTTCATCCGTGGGTGACATGTCCCGGTCTGTGGTTCCCCTGCGAGGAGTCGGTTCCTTGTCCGGCCGGAGCACGGGGCTCTCCCTCCTGGCACAGCCACCGTCGTGCCCGCTCACACACCACCGGCATCTAATCCCGGCAGCAGAAATTATTTATTACTGGGAAAGAAGCGTCGTGGGAGGTGGTACCCACGTGGGAGCAGCACAGCCCTCCCGTGCCGCAGCCGGGCTCCAGCTTGCCACACTTGCACCAGCATCGCCCTGGAAATTCAAGAAATGAAAGAAAAGCTCCTGTACCAGCAGCATGGTCATGACTTTGGATCTGCTGACTTTTTTTTAACAGACAGACCAGACCTTGAATCTCTTATCTAGCTTCCGTGTAAACAGAGCTCGCTAAGGGGAACGGCACCAAATAATCCCACTCTGGCACCGTGTGTGCGTGCGTGCGTTTCTGTGCACCTGCAGGCGTGTGTACACGTGGTGAGAACACATTTGTATAATTGCAAAGAATTAAAAAACAATCCTTTACTGGAGAAGCCTGGGCAGGTTGGGGTTACGGGCCCCGACGAGCTGCATGCGGGGGACGGGTTCTGCCTCGGTCCCAGGGCTGAGAGCGAGCGGTGCTGTGAACATGGCCTGGGAGGGCTGGATCCTGCTGGGTCCACCACGGCAGAGTGCTGAGCAAGCCCTGCACCGCCCAAGCCCCAGCTTTCGAACTGGGCATCTGATGCCCACTGCAGTTACTGCCTTCTCCTGCGTCACGCCGTGTCCCTTGTTCCCCCCCTTGCAGAGGTGTCTCTCCGTGGGGGACACATCCTGCTCCCCAGGCAAAACCCCCCTGCCCCAGAGCTGCCGGGGAGTGAAAAGCCCCGGCTCCAGGGCTCGCTCTGGTTTTCGCTGTGAAGCCGTACTATCGCAGTGTTTGTCTTCGAGGCTGGATGCAACTTTCGCCCAGCGTTCCTTGTTTGCTCTCCCCGTCCCCTCCTCCGGCTGCTGGCCGCACTGACAAATCTCACATCTCATCAAGGGTGGGGTTTAAACCCTTGGAAAAATCTCAACAAATTGAATTTCTTAAGTAGATATTTTAGCAAAAATAGTTTTAAGGGAAATTTCAAAATTAGCTTGTTATCTCATTTCCGTGTTTCAGCCCAGTCACTCAGGACTAACGCATTGCCTGATGGGCGCTTTGGATGCTTTGATTCACTAGGAATTCCCTTTCTGCTCTGACCTCCAGGAGCTGCGGTTGCTTTGGACCTGATCATGAACTGGGAGGTCTGTTACACCTTTAGCTCTGTAGATCTCTTTGCCGTCTTACAACCTGTGCTCGTGGTGTTGGACTTGGTTTCCTCCAGTGGTCAATTATTGAAAATGGTGTAAAAATGATTTTAAATAGGTGATAATTCTGATTGAAAAAATATTACTTTAACATCTACTGGTCAAATCAACAAGAGTGCTCTGGTTAGCTGCCAGCAGAGAGACGTGAATGTTGAGTTGATATTTTTAAAGCTTTATGTGCAAGACATCAGTCGGTGTTGCCAAACTCTGATTTAAATTTATATATCCTGGCTCAGTCTGTTTGTCTAAAAAAAAACCAAACCACAACCCCAACAAAAAACCCCACCACCAGCATAACAAATTCAGCATCTTTTCCTTATTGGAAATTTTTTGGCATCAGATGTCATGACCTGTACAGTGTAGTTATTGTTTCTTTTTCTGATCCAGCGACTAACTCAACATTATTGTTTCAACGACAATATTTCAGGCCAGGTAAGGCACTCGGGTTACCTTTGCGGATGACACAAATCATGGCATGTCTTTTAGTGAGTCATAGCTCCAGAGTGCGTGCAAGTAAATAACAGGAATGGTGAAAAATAACCCAGATACTTTATTTTTAGCAGTCTAATGTGATGCTGGTGGCACAGGAGGCAGCAGCCGCAGGCGGGGGGGGGAGGGGGCAGGGTGGTGGGTGCCGGTGGATGGGAGCCGCGGGGGCTCTGGGATGTGGCTCGGGAGCTGGGCAGGGCGAGCAGGGGCATCTCTGACTCGCGCAAGGGCAAAATGCCCCCGGTGAATTGGTCCTTACCAGCTCCTTGCCCTTTGCCAGCCCTCTCTACTGTGGGGCGTTGGAGCTTTTTGGCTGCCCGGAGGTGTGGGGTCTCGGAGGGGCCCCGGGCTGGGCTGGCCGGGGCTGGAGGATGCTCTGAATCCAGCCAGGGCCCCGGCAGTGCCTGTTGCTGGCGTCGGCGGCACCAGCCCAGCCCCTGGGTAAATCACCCCGTAGAACCAGCTCCGACTTTCCCT
>NW_009604798.1:14007-14464 GCF_000690535.1 Cariama cristata
CTCGGTGCCGGCTCTGGCATCCCACGCCGTGCCGCCGGTAAACGGGGCTGGGGTTTGCATCCTGCCCCGCATTGCCCTCCCTCGGGAGCAGTCTGGGTCACGGCTGTAGCTGCGGAGAGCTAATATCGGTGTCAACGTGGGAAGAGCTTCTAATGACTTGGGGACATGAGGAGGGGTTGTCAGTGCCCCCCTGGCTCCCTGTGTGCAGAGGGACCCCTAACCACGGTGCCCGGGGGGGTAGGCGTGGGTGGGCCATGGGGCGGATGCGCTGCTCCGGGATGCAGAGCCCCGTGCAGGCAGCTGCAATGCGTGCAAACATGATAAAGCCTGGAGCTCCCCTCCTCTCCTGGAGACTCATAAATTCTGAAAATTACACCTGCCTGAGGCCACGTACTTATTGTGTTATTAATGTTTGGATGAGCGCAAGAGAAGGCGGCGGGCAGGGAGAGCCCTCCTG
>NW_009604799.1:0-233 GCF_000690535.1 Cariama cristata
TCCATCCGTGCGACGGATTAATCGAGTCAATTAACAAGTAAACCATCACCGCCCCCCCGATCCTACAGACTTGGGGGTGTCATCTGCTTGGGAAAGGGACCCGCTCCTCCCTCCCGCCTCCGAGGCCAGAATTCCCACCCTAACGGAGGGCGTCAGGTTATCCATCGGGTTATCCCAAGCTGACGCGAGGCGGGTGAGTTGTCGGTTTGACCTTATCATCAAAGGTAAAAGGG
>NW_009604799.1:249-2209 GCF_000690535.1 Cariama cristata
AGTCACACCGTAGGGCTGGTTTCGCACCCCCGGGTCCCGAGAAAAGGCGAAATGCTGCTCTTTCGGTTTCAAGCATCCTCACCTCTCCCCACCAACCCTCCGCGCCGGGACAGCAAGCCTTTCTGCCCCCAAGAGGTGCCAAACGACCCCCCCTTCCCGCTCAACGCGCACGGTGGACGCAGAGTTTGGGGCCGCCATCGTCATCGCGATTCCCCAACTCAGCCGGATTTACCCCCCCGAGAAAAGGCGAAATGCTGCTCTTTCGGTTTCAAGCATCCTCACCTCTCCCCACCAACCCTCCGCGCCGGGACAGCAAGCCTTTCTGCCCCCAAGAGGTGCCAAACGACCCCCCCTTCCCGCTCAACGCGCACGGTGGACGCAGAGTTTGGGGCCGCCATCGTCATCGCGATTCCCCAACTCAGCCGGATTTACCCCCTAAGCTTGTAAGAAAGCATCAGGTATACGGTTGGACTTGATGATCTCTTCCAACCATAATGATGCTATGATTCGATGATTCTAAGCCTTCGTCTTCTCCCAGGACGCCAAATTCCCTTCTCCCCGGACACCAAATTCCCTTCTCCCCGGAAGGACTCGAGCGCGGCGGAACAGCAGCTCCAGCGGCTCTGCGGAGAAGCTCCCTTCGCCTCCCCGTCGTTCGGCACCCGGCTGCCCTCTTTGTCTATTTTTAATTACGCCGCTTAGACCCTTCTGTAGGATACCGTACGTTACGGCCCACCGCGGCTCAAACGTCAAGTTGAAAGGCAACCCGTATTAACTAAAAAGGTTTATAATAATTTAAGTATTCATAGGGTGCAGAACAATAAGTAGTAGGAGATACAATTTGCATAATAAATATCAATAGCACAACAGCTAAAACAAACCGTGACAAATTATCCGCTGCTAAATGACCGGGAGATTATGGAATGCAAATTGCAAATCCTGAACTCTAGGAAATGACTTCCCCCTAACCTCCTGCGTCTCGTTCGGCAGACGGAAAGGGACTCGAGATGCGCTACGACTGGCTACGTTCCTGCTGGAAACGTCTTATTGCCTTCCATTATGCATCAACTTTAATTTCAAGAGGAAAACGATTTCCTCTGTCCTGGAAGCTTAGCCTCAGATTATTTGTCACAGTGTGTTTAGCAGTTATGATATTGAAGCGCGAGCCCCCTTGGCAGTGATTGAAAGCTGTATTAAATCAAGTCACAGGCAGCCAGGGACAGCAGCTAATATGGGAGTGGTGGAAGGAACGAGGGAACGGGGGCAGAAAGGGCTGATGAAGCCTGACCCGACCCACAAATACAGCTGATATAATCGCGGGCATTACATGACAAGGTTGCTCCCCGAGCGGCACGTCCCGCTGACAAGCGGCCGCTCGTTTTCCGAGGCTGCCCTGACCCGGCTCTCGAGGGAAGCCGGCAGGAGATGCAGGATGCTGGAAAACCACCCGGCGCCCGCTCCGCGGCGAGGCTTAAGGCAGGCCGCTGCCCGTCGAATAACCGGCGGGCCCTCGGGACTTACAGAGGTCTCTCCAGCACTCGGCGTCGGGGAGGGGAGAGGAGGAGCCCTCATGGGACCGTGCTCTGGGCTGAAATGCCGCAGCACCCTGTAACCGAGCCCGTCCGAGGGCCAGCCGCGGATTGAGAGGCACCCATGTCGAAGACCAAGTTTCCTCATCTGCTTTGAGAGGGGTCACGAGCGGCCGGAATTCCTCCCGGGAGCCTCACCTGCGCCGCTTGCCGAGACCCTTCCGACGTGCCGTTCCCGCTCCCCCCAGCCGCAATTCAGCGCATCTCAAAGGCCAGATGGCGGTTTTGCATCTTAAAACCGATAATCAATTGTTTGTTAATGCCGCTTTTAAATCGGGAGCGGAAATGAACTTCGAAAGGGGAACTCCAATCTGCGGTACGCTTCCAGAGACGGAGCGGTTTTAAACGCCCTTCTGGAGAAAGGCACGAGA
>NW_009604799.1:2334-3390 GCF_000690535.1 Cariama cristata
TCGGGCCAGATATGGACCCGGTCCCGGCGCAAATCGGCGCCGGCCCTGCTGCTGCCACCCTGGGGAATGGCAGTAGAGGACACAACGGCACCCGACGTGCGGCTCGTTCTCAGCAAGTGACATTCGCCCTACCCATTGCAGAGGAAGTTACAGCAGAAGCTGTTTTCAGATGGCTTGACAAAGCCAACGATCCACTACCTTCTCTTAGTTTCACAAAGACGGGCAAGGGGAACCGCGGTTATGTGCTAGCCGCCGTGGTTTTCCACCGAGTCCCCTAGCTTGCCCGTTCGTTCCCTATGTGAACCTACAAAGGGGAAAAAGAAGCTAAAGAAGCCCAAGGTTTCCCCTCCAGGAACGGATGGTGACGCAGAACGCATTTAACTTCTGCGGGTACTGTGGGACTTGCCGTTCGTACGCAGCTCTTTGAGCTTCAGATTAGAGGTGCTATAGAGAGTGAGACCAAAAAAGATTCCTCCGCGAATGGCAGTGTTTGTTCATTCTACATATTCTGTCAAGAGAAATAAAACAGTTGTCGATCTCGGGAAAAGCGCTGGCTCTGAAATTTTCAAAGAACTGCATGCAATTTTAGCCACACAATTCACATGAAAGCCAGCATGGGGCTAAATCCTGTGTAACTCTTTGAAAATGGAGGAGTTTGTCAAAAGGAATCCGGAGAAGGAATAATCAAGTTATAGCATTTCCGATTTAACGGCTTGCCTGAAAGACATTTCAGTGCTTCCCGGGTGGGTTGCGTTCCCCCTCGGCCAGCCGGGCTCCCCGGCAGAGCCTCCGAGCATCTCCTCTCCTCTTACCTGTCCCCAGCCTGGGGAACCCAGCGCAGGCTCTTTAAAGAGCAGGTAAAAATGCAAAGCCTAATTTCCAGTCTTTCATGTACTGTGACAAAGTTGTCATTTGCTACGCTCTCCCTCTAGAAATTTAGGGCTTTAGTTACAGTACAAATAGCTCCCAATATATTTTATTTATCTGTCTTCCGCTGCGGCGAACAACAAACCTGTTCACAATTTTAAAAGGCGTAAGACGGATGCCAAAGCCCCG
>NW_009604799.1:3459-3772 GCF_000690535.1 Cariama cristata
GGTGGGCACGGTCAGCGCCGCATCCCACTCGTGCCCCGCGTCCCGGGCACGGGAACCCTGTTCTCATCAGGGGGTTCGGGCTCCCCTCCGTCCCCGGGTGCCCTGGGGAAGGTAAGCGCCTGCTACCAGCAGGCAAGATGGGAAAGCCGAGGCGCAGGCATCCACTGACGTGCCGGGCTCGCTCGAGAGCGCACCGGCACCCCGCTGACCACAGCCTCTTCCCTCCCCGATACCAAAGTGTTTTGGGCAGGGGCTGCTTTGGCCTCCCGGCTCCCGAGGACGGAGAAGAAGCTGCCACATCTCGCCGCGGCAC
>NW_009604799.1:3811-4734 GCF_000690535.1 Cariama cristata
GCGAGGAACCCGCGGCTCCGGTACAGCGGGCGCAGGCTGAACCGGCAGCCCCTGCAGCCCGCAGGTTTCGGTGCAGCCTATGGGTGTGTCTAGGTATTTTGGATTCGTACCGAAAAGACGGTACGGTTCAAAGCGATTTCCAAAGAAATACCTGTGCCAAATTAATAACGACAGCGACGTTCGTACGAGCGTATGATAAGTTGACTTTAATTCCCTCGGGACGAATGCTGCAGGCACACACAAAGACCAGTCACGCTCGCCGAGAGCAATAATGTAGTCTTTGTAAGGCGCGTATGCTGGGCACCCACTGTAAATACCATATTTTCATTTCTAATTTACAAAATTTTCTCCCAACACCTACTGGATAGGGGCATTGGCTTTGTCTTTTTCCTGCGTGGGGGGCGAGGGTGGGGAGGCTTTTTTCAAATTTTCATTTCTGTTTCTAGAGCTAAAAGATTAAATTTAATTATTTTTAAGCCGCAAGTGTGACAATAAAACAAAAAAGTCTTTTGATTTTGGAGAAATCCTATTGAGGATCTGAAGGGCTGTCATCAGTGCAGCATCAGTCTTCATTATCTGATTCTTTTTTCAATTGGCAGAGCTTTACAGAGAACACCGCTCTTTCAACAAAATGATAAAGGGGTATTTGAAATAAACAGAGAGAGTCCCCAGCCAGTGAATACCTTAGATTGCTGTGGACTGTGACTTAATGCTAACTCCTATGAACTCCGGCGTTTTATCTTTTAATAAGAAAGCCATACAGATGGGATTTTTTTGCTTGGCTAAAAACCTTTGTTAATAAAAAAAAAAGTTCCACCAAAAAAAGCCCCTAAGGAACAACAGACACTGAAAGTATAAAAGTTCTCTCCGAGCAATGTCTCTCGCATGTATTTATGCAAGACTGTCCAAAAAAAAAAAAAAAG
>NW_009604800.1:0-920 GCF_000690535.1 Cariama cristata
AGCGCTTATTTAATCTCACAGCTGCCTGTTACTGCCAGCGGAGGTCCCCGGGGAGCAGGGAGGTAGTTATAACGCTTCAAAGGAAGGCTATAAACTTCTGTGAGCTGTGGAAAATCCACTTAAATTTTCTGCTATTTCTCTCCTCTAAAAAGGACCCCATACATCTGTGATACGTAAACGCACACGCACACTCATGCAACCCCACAACCGCGGCATTTTTCTCAGGGCAAAACTGCAGGAGCATGCAAGTGCGCGTGTGCTCTTCTCAACAGAAGCGAGCCTGGAATTTTTTTTCTCTTTTGCCCCAGCCTGACTTCCCCAGTGGCAGTGAAATTATTTTGAGCTCAGTGGATTCATGACTTTATTGCAGACTTGACCTTAAAGCCGCTTTCCTTCCCCTGTGCTGTGCATCCAGCCCTTCCCTCCCTGCCTGGCCTAGGAAGCCGCACTAAGTGAAAACCCAGAGCCCTTTTCTATCATTTTCCCCCTCCATTTCCTGACAAATTAGAATAACAGGGAGCTTAATTGCTAAGCAGTCACCGCAGGCTGATTGTAATCAGCCCCGGCGGTTCCCTCCTGCTGCAGCTCCGCTGGTGGAGGGCAGGGGGCCGGGGTGGGAGACAGGGGGGACATGGGGTGACCCCGTCCTGCACAGAAGGGGAGACGGGAGATGTCTGCTCTCACCAGTACACGCCACGGCAGCAAAGACCCAGCACTGGCCGTACTTGACTGGTTGGCACCCAAACGTCTTCCATCTCTTGAGAATATCCACGCTCCCGATCCAGGCCATCGGGCTCATCCCGTCTTCATAATGGTTGTCCCACCGCCCTGCCAGCACCCCGCGGTCCTCGTCGTTACAATTTACCTAGGGCACAACAAGAGGGGCTGCGATGGATGGACGGCCGGGCACGGAGGGGCAG
>NW_009604800.1:1017-1498 GCF_000690535.1 Cariama cristata
TAAGGGAGAGAAAGTGCCTTCCCCCAGCTCCCATGTGCCGTCACCCCCTTTAGCCATCCTGGAGCCATGCAAGAGCTTGCCGGGATGCACAGATGGGAGAGTGGGCCATAATTAGGATGTGCTAATTGGAGATGAACTTTAGAAACACGTCCTCCCGCCTGGGAGTTTGGGTACGATCATCACTGGCAGCAGCCAGCGAGGAGCAAAGGCGGCTCCCGGGATGGCGGGTGCTCACCTCTGTTACTTCTCTCCTCTTAAAAGGCTCTTGTACATATATGAGATGTAAGAGCAATAGCAGGAAAGGTTGTAAAGGGGATGTGACACAGCCTGGGGAAGGAAAATAGTGTAACGGGGGGAATGGCAAATGCCACCTCTCTGTCACAGCTGTAGTTGCAAGCTGTAGCTGGGGGGGACAGCAGGGGGGTGTTTGCACCCCGGGGGACAAGGGGTGCTGGGGAGCCTGGGGACACCCTGCCGGGTG
>NW_009604800.1:1561-1813 GCF_000690535.1 Cariama cristata
GGCGGGAGCAATCCCGGTTCTGGTCCCTCAGGAATTTGGGATTTGTGTCCAGCAGCTGGAGGCAGATGGGCAAGACATCATCCTCGAACTGGTGGAGAGGGGGAAGAAAAGGTGTGTGAGGTCCCCACGGTGCGCAGGGGCTCTCCCGCCTCCGTCCTCCCTCCCCGGCTCACCACGATGCCCTGCAAGCAGAGCTGGTGGGCGCACAGGGGTCGCACGTCCCCGGGGTCCCTTCCCCAAGCCAGCGCCCGC
>NW_009604801.1:0-213 GCF_000690535.1 Cariama cristata
TGGGGGGCTCGTCCCGCAGCGGTGTCTTCTCGTCGACTTCCACGAACCTTCGACTTCTCAGGTCAACTTCTGCAGCCTACAGCCCCCGTTTTTTGGACAGGGAGAAGCAGAGGGTGGGAAAAGGGTGAGCCCCATTTCTCACCTGCAACAGGTGAGCCTAACTGGTACCTGTCCCTTAAAAGCCAGGCCTAAAGAGAGAAGCTTATTTCCCTT
>NW_009604801.1:340-3840 GCF_000690535.1 Cariama cristata
GCAAAACAACCCCCCTCCGTATCACCGAGCACCCCGCTTCGACCCGGGATAGAACCCTGACTCCTCATGAACCTTTTATTAGGGAAAAAAGCCAAATTCAGCGTTAACTGCACAGAGCACGTCGGAGGACGGTTTCAGCTGTTTCTGACTTTTAGGATGCTCTGTCATTAAAAAGCCTGCTGCCACATCTGCCGTACCACAGCTACTGTACCAGGCCAGTACTGGTCCACCTACCAAGCCTTCCACTTCTCTTCTCCCTTCCATCCAGGGCAGAGGGTGGCCAGCGGCACCTCCCCACCGGCCAGTTTTGCTCGCAGGAACTCTGGTGACCGTGGTTAACACCTTCCCACCCCTCAGCAACCGCTGGAGCAGTGATAAGCCCTGTCAGGCTCTCAGCCCCACTGCTAACAAGGGCCTGGCCACGGGGTCTGCGCTCAGAAGAACCAGGTTAGCTCAACGCCTTGCAGCCAGGCAGGCTCATCCCCGCGCAGTGACAAAGCCTACTTGGAGCAAGTCAACGTCCGCAATGCGAAATGAGATCACCTGGTCTCCAACCTGAGAAGTACATGGGTTTGGGAGGTGCTAACACAGACCAGTTACGCTTTAGAGGCAGAAATAGTCAACCTGTAACCCACTAACCAGCTCATCTCTAGAAAAGCCTCGGTGATGGCCCGCTTCGCTCCCCAGCCAAGACAGGAACTGCCTGGAGAGCATCTCTAACATGCAGCAGTGCCTTGGATCCTGGCCTCTCTGCTACCGTCTCATGCTTAAATCTTGGTGTTTATTGAATTTGTGTTATTTGGCTAGGATGTGTCGTCTTCCTCTCCCACAAGTTACCTGGGTAATCAAGATTTGACTAGTACTGGCAGAGTTTTCAGGTGCTTTTAAAAGCTATGACACTGAAATAGTCAAACTACCAGATGTGACCTTTTGAATGAAGAACATTCACTTGTTTCGAGGTGTCAGAGGCAAGAGGTTTCGTTGTTGTTGTTGCTGATGGTCTTTGTTTTTTTTAAGAGCAACCTATCCTTTTTCCGTTTGCAGGTGCCCAGGCAGCAGCAGCAATTCCAAGGACACAAATGACACAACGGAAGATTAAGAACTAGAAAAGAAAGACCATGTCATTAAGGAAGACCACGCAACGGAAGATTAAGAACTAGAAAAGAAAGACCATGTAAATGGAAGATTAAGAACTAGAAAAGAAAGACCATGTCATTAAGCAAGACCATAATAGCACCACGAGCCAGTAGCGGACATACGCACTGCAAGCTCGCCCAGTCCCCAGTGTTCAGCCTTGTGGGAGCTGAGACTCAACCAGTTCTCAGTCGAAGCTCTGAAACGCTGTTAAAAACGAGGAGTAGGACACATTGCAGTGGGTCAGCCCTTTCTTCTGGGAGCGTCAGAAAGCCTGGCAACGTCTTCCAAGCGGAATTCCTCCTTTTTGAAGCTGTCCAGGTCACTCAGACGCACCACAAGAGTTAACACCGATTCTTGCCCCCAGCGTACCGCCCCTATGGCTTTGGGAGCCGTTCCTGAATAGCTAGCCTGCCACCAGCTCCCTGAGGGCTGCTAAGGGTCACTTGGCTGTTCCACCTTCCATAAAACAGAAATAAAAGGATTGTCTCTGTGTTTAATTGACTACCAGGTCCAAAGGACTACCACCATTTAAAGACACTTTAAAAAGAGGGAGGTTCAGGATTACAACAAAGGGCCAAGGGCATAATTTTACAAGGAATACATGAAATGAACTTCTTTCTGACACAGAAGCCGGTTCTTTCACCGGCTGCGGTAGCTGCTCGCCAACAGCTGACCGGCAGAGCAGTTGCCAACTCCAAGAGCTCCTCCTGTACTGACTATGAGGAGCAGAGGCTGCTTGTTTCAAGGGTCAGATACCACTGTTCTGGTCTCAAAGACATAAAGATTGCACAGCATTCAGAGGGCAGGACAAACTGTTCCATCAACAGCATTAGTTTTATCGGCATTTTAGTTCTGTGCTCACGCATCCTCCTGGTCTTGATGCTTCAATGTCTGAATACATCACTAACTCTGAAAGTCCTTCTGTATTCAAACAGAACACACGCATTTGGATTTAGTGCCAAGAGATGGAAACCAAATGTCCTTCTTTGACATTTTAGCTTTACAGAGGTGACCAAGAGCTAAAACACAGAGCACAAACAATCAGAATCTACTGCCCTGTAACTGCACAGCCAATATTTTTCTTCCTTTCTGATTGCGCTGCTAAAACTTTGAATACTACTCTGAACCACCCAGCCATGCACAGGTTGCACATCATGCTGTGTGGCGTAGAACCCACAGCATCCAGCCAGCGTGATGAATGTGCTGGCTACAAATACGTAAACTCCTGCAGAGGAGAAAAACCAGAGATGTGTACAGGCTAGTCAGGTCCTCAGCAGTGAGGTATAAAATCAGTCGCTCCACAAATAGCGTTTTTAACTTTTGCCAAGGTTTCAGTCTCTTTACTGGACTTAGTTTTCGAAGCAAACACATCTCAAAACTGGTGGAGAAAAGTACTGACAAATAAAAACTTCCACTTAGGACAGCTGTAATGCGTCGTTCCCGCAGTTTCATAAGTTTTAGAAAATGGGCAAGGTAAAGCCACCCAAGTCCCAACTATAAGACACATTTTTAAAACTGGCTCTGGGCCAGAATTATCAACTGGTTTTCAGATGAAAAGTGTGCTGTAGTTAGACACAGCTGGAACTAGTGATTTCTCAGTACCTGATAATTCTTGAAGTGTAGTAGCTCCAGAAGGAGGGATATTAAAAGGCATCATACTCATCACAATTACAAGGCTTTAAATGCTCTCATACCCCGCTTTGGAGCTCAGAGCAGAGCTCTGGGGGCACGGGCAAGGGAAGCTGCTCTCCTCCCAACTGAGGCTGTTCAGGACTGATGGTCTTTAGCCTTCAAGATAGACGAAGGTTTGCAAGCAGTCAAGAAATCGGGGATCTTGTTCTTTCCTGAAAAAATTTACAGAGTGCCAAGTGTCAGTATTTGCCCTGAGCCCCACTGCCTTACCCTTGTTGACCATAATGCCATTGCATGGCTCAGTGATCTTACATCTCCCCACTGAAGGAGAGGAGTAAAGAAAAACACCTGGTCATGTACTCTGAGGCTAGCTACACATTTGAGCATGTTAAGCATGAGCAGCTCATGGCCTGGACAGGAATACCCTTCGCTGGGTGAAAAACTGGCTGGCCGGCCATGCCCAGAGAGTGGTGGTGAATGGAGCTAAATGCAGCTGGCGGCCGGTCACCAGTGGTGTTCCCCAGGGCTCAGTGTTGGGGCCAGTCCTGTTTAACATCTTCACTGATGATTTGGATGAGGGGATCAAGTGCACCCTCAGTCAGTTTGCAGACGACACCAAGCTGGGTGGGAGTGTTGATCTGCTGGAGGGTAGGAAGGCCCTACAGAGGGATCTGGACAGGCTGGGTCGATGGGCTGAGATCGACCGTATGAGATTCAACAAGACCAAGTGC
>NW_009604802.1:0-1656 GCF_000690535.1 Cariama cristata
CCATTTCTGGGATTGTTCTGGGTTTTGAGATTTTTTTGGGGCCTCTTGTTTGCAAGCTTCTCCTCACCAAGAGAGGCGTCAGCTGCGTGCAGTAACATATGAGAACCGCGACTTCTCCACGTGTGTAATCCCCCATGCAGGGGACCCGGGGCGCAGAGGAAGATGCGGGTGTCACCAGCCTGTCGCAGGGTGGGCATGGGCACAGGACTCCCATTTCGGGAGGTCTGCCAGAGGGTCGCAGTCGCCCCAGTGAGGTAAAGACATAAGTCAGAGCTGGGGTCTGGCTTGTCCTGATTCCCTTTGGGAGCTCTCTGCCTGTATCTCTGGAGTTGGGATCAGCTGGGATGCTCCAGCCAGGGAAGCCGGGGCTGGGCAGCACTGCTAGGGCTGACAGCCTTGGCCATAAATATCCAGCCTGCTCTAATCCTCCCTGTAGCTCCAGCACTGCTGTTTTCCTAAGAGTTATTTGACTCTTTGTGTTGCACTTCTCGGACAAATGGCTTTTAAATAAAACCCTCTGCTAACTCGTTAGGCCTCCTGTCCAGGTCACTTCCTGCATGGGTGATTTATAGGGCTGCTTTTAACATTTTATTAACTTTAAATCGCTGGGGCCAGTCAATCGGAGTCTATCCCATTAGCTGTGGTGAGTGGCAGCCCAGGGCATCAGGCTTTCCTGCAGCCTCCCTCGCTTCTGGGGAGGCCCCAATGCTCCGAGAGAGACCACAGGACGAGAGACGGGAAAGAACAGGAGGGGGATTTAGATAAGGAGGAATAGATGAGGGATGGATAAATGAATCGCATAAGGGTTAAGGAGATAATGGGGCTTGTGATGATATCTGGGCAGCTGGCTTATCTCCTGCCATTGGTACCTGTGTTCTCAGCTGCATCCCCTGCAGCGTGTGCTGGACCGTGCAGCAATGGGAGAGGAGCATCAGGGCTTGGGAAGGAGGTGGCTGCCCCAGATCGATCCTGGCAGGGCATTGCTGCCGGAGCATACCTGAGGGCCAACCCTGGGTAGGATGTGCCTTTATTAAACCCCCCCTGTAGCAATACCAAAGACAGAGCCTTCCTCCTCACCTGTGCATGCACAAGCCCCTTTAGCTCCTGGCATCCCATCTGATCCAGCAGGCTGCTCCTCGGGAGTCTTGAATATGGTTCCCTGCTATCTCCAACCCTCCTCTGCAGCTCCTTCCCGCTTTGGGCAGAGCCAGCTCTGGACAAGCCCTGCACTCCCTGTCCGTGGGCTGAGCAGGGCTGGCCACAGCCCTGGCACAAAGGAGGCTGCCGGGGTGGCACTGGGGGCTGAGTGAGCGGAGACCGCTCCGGCTGGGAAATCCAAACGAGATGGAGATTGTAAGTGATGTGAGGCTGCAGCAGCAGCTTTGATTATCTCTGGTTTTGTTACTGCGCTCCCCCCGTGCCCTGTCTTTGTTCCACCCATGCTCAGAGATGGTATTCAGTGGAGTTTTCCAGCTCTTGGTAACAGGGGAAAAAAACCCTGAACTCCTGCACAACCAGAGCTAATGAGCTCTCTCTGGAAATAAAAGCATCCTGAGGACAGCCTTGCCATACAGAACAGCCCGTTCTCTGTGGCTGCTCCGGCCACTGCCTCCGAGCGATGGCCCAGCACGGGGCTGTTGGGAGCTGAGCGGAGCT
>NW_009604802.1:1668-1951 GCF_000690535.1 Cariama cristata
CGTGTTGGGACCTGAGCGGAGCTGTCCCCTCCCATCCTGCCCCCCAGCCATTGCTCATGTGAGGCATCAAGAAAGCTGAGCCGTGGTTTGCTCCCCTGGCAGACTTCTGCTGCGGGAACAGGGATTTGGGAGCACTTGTCCGACACCATCGCCGTGTGCGTGTTGCAGGACAGGGCAAGGAGGGAACGCACGTCCCCAAGGGGCAGGAACAGCTTTAACTGCCTTGGAAGGGGATTTGGGTAACGCCCTGGCTTCCCTCGCTGGCTGGGCAGTCCCTGGGGTG
>NW_009604803.1:0-8942 GCF_000690535.1 Cariama cristata
TTAGCTTTCAGATGGGTCACCCTATCTGGTAGTGGTGCCGGACCAAGCCCTAATAGCTCAGAAGCACCGCTGTAAGCCCAGCTGGTATCTGCCACCAGGGCTAATCCACAACCCAAGTGGGTTTAAGCTTGCTGTGCCAGTCTAGGGAGCTTGACTTCAAGCCACGTCCTCCTTCTGGTACCCTCTTCGCTCGCTCGGGGTCCGTCCATCTGCACAAGCAGCGCAAGCACTGCTGCCAAAGGTGAAAAAGGGGTGGGCAGGGAAGGGGGCTGGGGTGCTCCCACAGCTCTCCCAGGGTGGGCTCGGAGACGGCACTGCGGGGCTGCCTGCATGGATAAGCACTGGGTAACTGGGTACGTAAAGAACAGGCAGCCGAGGAGGAAAGCGGGCTTTATGCTGCCTTATGTTTGTGCCCTATGCTGCCTTAAACTCTTGTTTAAGATCTCTCAGATTAGACACCTGCCCTATTAAGTGTCTTCAGTGTGGAAGTCCAATGTTTAGTAATCCTAGCATGGTACCATTAGGGTCAGTTGGATAGCTCTGGAGTTATGGCAGTGTAACTGAGAATAGACTACACTGTACGTCTCTTAATGCTGACACATTAATTAAAATCTAGCTCAAGACAGCGCTCTTCACTGCTTATACGGCTGCTCTCTGTGGATGGGCCATAGGTGGGTCATACAGCTATTGCAGGAAGGAAAGCATGAGCTTTCCCAGAGCTCTATCGGTTGCTCCCCACGCTGTATGTGATCTCTACAAAGAGAGGCTTACGTTTTCAAATTGTAAACTCAGCATTCGTCTTTGGGTGCTAATTTTAAAACAATGTGTATTTTTAAGTAACTCCTGTCACAAGGGCCAAACTTTAACACTGCTCCTAGTGTTCTCCAGTACAGGGAAAACTCCCACAGAGGCTAATAGTTCTGCAGTGAATTGAGACAGAGTGAGAATTTGCGAACCTCCAGTAAATATTCTTTCTGATAGATACTGTAACCAAGGTTCAGTACTGAAATGGACAGGTGTAAAATACATTCTCACCTTATGATGCAATGAGTTACTCCTGCTTTCACGGAAGAATCAGTCCTCCGTCTGGATGGAGAATGCACGTCTCCCCCACCTGTTTTCACAGCACTTAGTCTGGTCTATGCCACAGTATATGAATGGAAAAAACCAAACTTCCATGGACCTGACAACAGGTGGAGTATGCTTTTGGGTCTGAGTTTCCAGCTCTTACTTTATATAATTCTATAGACATAAGTATCTGTGGTGAATGACAGTCTTAGCAACTCCAGTTTGTGACATTACTACCCCTTTAGTAATGTTCTGTAGTTACAATGACAGTAGAATAGAGAAAGAGGAGCTGGGGATCTCTCTGAGTTTTAATTTTTAAAGCCTTTTGTGTTGGAGCTTTCCATCAGATACTACTGCTGCTTTATTGCAGCAATACTTTTTTTGTGGTTTGAGTAGTTTTAAGAAGGGGAAAGCTATGTGTCCGTGTTCCATTCTGAACTCTCATTTACATGGCTGAATGAATGGTGAAGAATACTTTAGGTCCGTCTGCGCTGACTGGAAACCTGGCTTTGTAGTCTGCAGAGATCAAAGCAAGATGTAGAATTGAAGGTGTGTTTGATCCGGCACAGCAAGATCTGAGCAAAATATTGGAGTTTTAATAACAAGTTAGGCAAACAGAGCAAACCAGTGTGTTTTAACTTCCTGGCTTCAGTGGGTTTAGGTAACAGTCCAGTATAAGTTGTATATGACAGAGTGTTTTTGTGGTTGCTATTAGAAAATATTGTTTAAAGCATGAGTGGGAATTTGGCATGAGAATAGTCCTGTTTCTCAGCAGATGGAACTCATTTGCTCTGATAAGTAGACAAACTGTAAAATGCTACTCTGCTTCATAAGCAGATTTGAGTAACACCCACCCTTTTTCTTCTGCAGATAACACAAAGATTATCTGCTGTAGAGAGGCCCAGCCATTAGTAGAGCTCTAGGCTATTGGGCCCTTCCTTCACTTTTTCTTGAAGATCTGTAGACTGGATTTTCATCTGGAGTTAATCAACACAGGTCTTTTATTTCTTTCAGCGAGGCAAATCTGTTTTATATTAGTGCAGCTCTGCTAGAGATCACGAAGCTGTACCAGTTAGATCAGCTACCCTTTCTCCTCATGTTTTGGCTGGTGATCGAAAAATACCTTTCTTGTTCATACCTGAGCTTGGAGCCCAATTCATATTTCTTTACCCATCTTGCAATCAAAGCACAGACATAAAATGCATCAGATAGACTTGTTTTCTGGAAGATTGAAGCTCTAAGAATGTATTACAAACTACACAAATGCTGGGGAGGTGAGAGCAGTACTTTTTGTGTGTTCTCAATTTTTAAGAGTTTCATTACAAAAAAATATTTTGGGGGCTACTAGCTGTAGAAAATGTGACATACGCATGTATACCGTAACCATTGTGGTATTTTCAGAAGGCCACTCAAGCTTTCCTTTGGTAGAAATGGTACCGCTTTTTTTTTCTCTTTTGTCTTGCAGCACCTTGTGATATGCTCTGACTGTCCTTCTGTTATGCTACCTAGCGGTGATTTTTACAGTCGTGCACCTTCACAGGTGGCTTAAGTGACTTGTAACTCTCTCTGGCAATTACACCAGACAAAGAGATACTCCATTTCTATAATGCTGGTAATGTGAAGTCTGCTGGAAAAAAACCTAATACCAAAATTAGACTGTATGCCAAACAACAGCATGGTTCTCACACCTTTTTGAGCGCGCGTGTCATTCCGAAGCAGACTCGGGCAGCAGCAGGAGCTGTCAGCCTGCAGAAGGCTGGCTGTGCGGGGAGCGCTGCCCTGCTAGGGACAGACGGGCATTGCCTGGCACGTCAGGGCCTGCTGGGTGCCACGCTGCCCTGTCACGGCTAGCTCACTCTGAGACACTGCCGTGAGGCTCTTTTTGCTGCCCTTAAACACCTGCAGCCATGAAGATTTGACAATAAATAGTCTTTCATTTAAAGTGTTGGCTTGATCCCCTGTACTTCTGTTACTCAAAACTCCTTGCTACTTGTAACAGGGTCATGTCCCTGGATATATTTCAACCACTGTGAATTTTTTTTTGTCCAGAAATAGCTTATGTCCATCACAACAAAAGAATTGGTATGCTCACAAAGCAAAACACAGGTTCTCTTCTGTGGTCCATAAGCAGACGTCTGAGTGTCCCCAAGAGTTCTCTGTCTTTGTTCTGCAGGTCAGAATGAGGAATGCTGCTGTATTAATATCATGATATTTACATTGTTTTTAAGTTTCTTGATTGAAAAGCTCTATCTACTGCTTTTTCAGCATTAATTGCCTTGTAGCAACTTTGGGAGATAAATGTGGGTTCTCAGGCTGAGGTTATAATAATTTCCACTGAGATTACAATTGCATGGCAAGTAGCTGTAAACACTGTAGCCTTCCATGTCACTAAACAAGAAGGGAGATTCCAGACAGATAGGGAGTAGGGTTCTTCGAGCCCTAGTAAGGTAAAAGTCTCTGTATGGAGAGGGTAATGGTAAGTAATTCTGAAAAAAAGCGGTGGAGAACAGGGGTTCTTTTACAAAGCTATGATGGACTATATAAATAAAATTGAGAAGGTGTTGGCAGCAGTTTCTTAATTAGGACTTGCTAAGATTCTTTGTTTGGAACAAAATTAAAATATCTTTATCACAGGAGAAATGGAATTTGAGGTTCATCTATGATGCTGTTGCTACTTAATGCTACTTCATGCAGGTATAGCTAGCAGCATAGTCATGACCGCAAATTCTGCCTGAGAAGCTGGTTAAATGTTGCGTCAGTTAGCACATATAGAAATCAGAGATGGATGTAGATTAGAGCTGGATTGGCTACGTATGAGTTGAGGTCCAGAGAGATACTAGATGCCCTTTGCTATCTGAAGGACACCGGACTTTTTCTGGATAATTTAATCCAAACTTTACTAAATAAGCAAATTAAAAAAAAAAGAGTTTAATATGCTCCGCAGTTTCACATCATCTCTTTTCCCCATGACTGCGTGTCCTTTGAAAAGTACAATTATGAGCACAATTTGGGGATGGAGCTTGTCCCGCTTTTAGAAATAATCTTCCTTGTTTGTTACCCTCTGATCTGGCATGTGTGGAAAAAGGTTGAGTGTCTATCTTGCATGAACAAATTCTGTCTCTCTGCTCTCTGACTGTAGCAGTAAGGAGGGAACTACCAGCCACAAGGAGGGAGGGAAGGCATTTCCCAGCTCCTCAGCCCTGTTTGTCGGTATGCTTTGCCTGGCTGACAGTGGATTTCCTGGGACTCTATCTATAGCCAGCTGAGTGATAACATTTCCATTGACATCACTGGACTTTGGATTAGGCTCCTAGTCATCCAACCCCTTAAGACTTTTCTCCTTCTGCTCTGACACAACTGCCATACCCCTAGGACTACTGAGAGTCATGGATTGTCAGTTGTGCTCCTGGACTGACAGACTGTGAAGGCAAAGGCAAGCCGTAGGAGACTTGTCAAACTGAGGACATACCTTTATAGAGAGTCCAGCTGTATTCTCATTTTTTTTCATAAACGCACATTTCCCGTCCTCTGCCTACACCTTGCCTGTCCTGGAGGGTGTTGAAAGCTGGGAACCAGGAAAAGAATCAATGGAAAGGGAATTTTTTATTCTCAGAAGTTCATCTTCTACAAGGCAAACAGGTCCTGCTGATTGACTCATGTTTTACCAGAAAGTAGCCCTGCTGTAACGCATCTTATCAAGTGGTGATCTAGCCTGCAAGAGCCTGAAGGAGGCTGATGTCTGTCGGGTTATATGAACAGCCTCCAGTCGGCCAAAGAACAGCCAGAGAGCAAGCTACGGAAACATATTCCCTTTGTTAGTAAAAGAGCTAGGAAAGGCTGAAATCCTGTTTTAGGAAGGTGAAAAAACAAATAAGGCATGTGAACTTTGATATTTCTGATGATTCTTTGGTGCATTCTCTGGAGCAAGAAGAGGAAATCACATGGGGAAATATGGGAGAAGGTAAAAATTGGAAGATGAGGTGAAATTGTACAGAACATGCCATGAGAAGAGAATGGGGAAAGCTGTGAAATACGTGGGGAGAAAAATGCAGGAATTGCTGATAATGTGGAGAACAAAAATGACATTTGGAGACAGGCAAAATCTTCTTTAGAACTGAAGCTAACAGGAAACTTTGACATGGAGAAGCCTCAGAGGGACTTACTAGCAATCACTAAAAATTGAAGAAACCCCTCAGAGGCTGTGAGAGAGACAGAGATTCCAGACTTTAACATAGCTAAGGTAAATGTATGCTTAAAACTTTGTGAGGTCGTTGGTCAGACTTGCAATCAACAGTGTGAGGGGAAGGTTTGTCTTCTAGGCAAAGGTCTAGGGTCAATGAAGCAAAAGTCTTGAAACCTGGATCTGTTTCTGGAGCGGAACTTAAATAAACCACTCTGAAATGTTGCTTGGATAACACCTGAGTAGTTCATCAACTGGATTATGTCGGCTCCCAGGATAACCTTTTACTGAAAGTCCATCAGAAAATGGACTAATTGTACAACATAAAGATCTGTATTCAGATGGGGCAATGTCTCTTTCTTTTAATAACTTCAATGTGAATGCTTGCAAAGTGTTAATTTCTCCTTTTCTCCAATAAGAAGGTCAGGCTGAAACTTTTGCCTTCCTTTAGTTGCGTTACATCCTGCCGACAGTCCTTTGAGCCTTTCCTAATATGAAAGCCATTTTGAGACATTTAATGATTAGCCTGCATGTGAACTTTAAATTAAAAACAGCAGCTACAATTAATGGAGCCCACAGTATCTTCTGCAGTCTGCAAAGACCAGTAGTGGGAAGAGTGGTGACTTGTCAAACCTGCTAAATAGAGATGGCCAGTTTCCAGCTCTCAAAAGGAGGAGATGATGGATGAGAGATGGGGAAGGAAACAATCTCACACAAACAAGACTCCCTTAGGAACAGCCAGCTCAAGCTGCCAGTGTGCATGAAATGCTTGCATAGGAATTTTCCTTCATTTGAGAACAGGCCATTTCAACTGCAGGTGAGGTGCTTTCCTCACTGTATACTCTTCTCATGTGGAAGCAGATTTCCCAAGTAATGTACGAGAGACAAGGGGAAGCTGCATTCAGAGTCAGTGATATCCATGTTCCCATATCAAAAGCAAATCTGCCTGTTACCATTGTTTTATGAAAGCTCCAGGACAGGGTAAAGCTCAGGTTCAGGAGGCCTTGCTTAGACAAGGTATCCAAAGTATTTTCCGAACTGATTGTCCTCTGCAATACTAGGGCTAGGTAAACAGTTCTCCTTGTGCAGAACTACTTGCTTTGAGGGAGACCTGCGAGATAAAAACATAAAGGCAGTAAGAATAGCCCAGGACCATGTGAAAGCCAGGGCAGGTCAAATTAGAGCCCAGGTCTCCTTGCTCTCTTTCCCAGTTCTGACCATTCTGAATTCCCTTCTTGTTCCTCTTCTAATGAAACAACTGGTGAGCTAGGAATAGCTGGAAAGACATTCCTCAGCTTCACAGTTATAGTGCCTTATACTGATTTATCCCTAACGCCACTGAAGTCAGCAGAGTTAAACCAACGTGAGACCAGGTCATAGCCAGAATAAGTGCAAAGTAAGCTAAACCTTTGCTGGTAAAATACAGAAGGGCATGCTCACCTTCATTGGATGAAGGCGCAAATGGAAATAATGACGACACCTTAATTGGCCAGATACCTGTAAAAGCTTAATGAAAAATTGCAGTTGTCTCACAAGCTGAAAAGAAACAGGAGACTTTTAAATCATTTACACCAGCTTGTTGTTTGTTATGCTGCTCACTTTTGCTAGCAGGCTCACCTATACGATACATAAGGGATGATAAGACCAAGGAAAAGGTCTTCAGTTTTAAGGAGCTTCATCCTTAATAATGTGTAATGGTGAGTGGAGGCACGCATGTAGCAAGATCCGGGTACATGTTAGGATGGGGGGATTATGGAGTTGAAGCTGTCAGTACATCAGTTCCAACCTGAGTTCATTCACATGTCTTGGGCAAGTAAGTCATCAGCAGGCAGCCAGAGCGCTGTCTGATGGTTTGAGAGCTGTTAGCTGGAGTCACCCTAGTGATGAAAGCAAATGAAAGGACCTGCTGCTCCTCCTCCTCCAGAGCACAGAAATGAGATAGGAGCAGGATTACTTCCCGCAGCTGCTGACTATGGCTGCTGTCATAAGGATAATCACAGCTGATACTCCAGGGCAAAACCAGTCACTACTGCCATCTCTCACGTATAAGCACTGTAAACTAGCAAAGGTCATAGAATGTCCTGAGTTGGAAGAAACCCACAAGGATCATCAAGTCCAACTCCTATCTCTGCACAGGACAACCCCAAAATTCACACCATGTGTCTGAGGGTGTTGTCCAAATGCTTCTTGAATACTGTCAGGCTTGGTGCCGTGACTACTTCCTTGGGGAGCCTAGTCCAGCGCTCGACCACCCTCTGGGTGAAAAACCTTTTCCCAATATTCAACCTAAACCTCCCCTGGCACGCCTTCATGCTATTCATGCCATAACAAATGTGTTAATGTTTATACAGTCTCAGAAGAGTACCTGTGGCCTTACACACCTAGGTAGTTAGATCTGTGTCCTGTGGAAGTTTTCAGCCCTTTTATGTCTTGCTTCTGAAGAAACTGGTATTGCTTGCTGGGAGAGGTAGAATATAGGACTAGAGGAACTAGTCCTTTAATGCAGTTTGGCAAACTTCCTGATTCTAGAAAAGCCGAAGCATTAGACCCTGAAATAATTTCAAACTTGGGACACTGTACAGACTATCCAGGTTTTTGGGAGCATTTTCCTTTAATGGTGTGACATATTTACATAATAAAAACATTTTTGAAAGAGAACAAGGCTACATTACGGCAAGTGATCAAGGTGTGAATGCATCCTTGTCACCTGGTGCAGACCGTGATGGTTTTCCAGGCACTGAAGGTAGAATCCTATTGACCATTTCTCTTCTAGGGAGTCTGGGAGCTTGTGACTCTCAGCTCTAGTGAGACTATGGGGCACTTATGAGCTTCTGGTGATTTGCATTGTCACTGAAGGCTCTAGGCCCCATTATGGCAGCTTAAATCAAAAGCGTATTTTTCTCCCTCTTATGTCTGTCTTTGTGTCTGTGTCTCAATAGTGAGGATTTGCTCAGGGCCTGCAGAATCAGGCTCTTTAGTCCACTGCCCTCATGTTAACTTTTGATGCTATGTCCTGACTGGGCTGCTGCCAGGAGTAGCCTTTTGGTAATCCCAGCTGCAACCGTTATTTGTGCCACCCCTTCTCCCTGGGGGCTAATGGAAGGGAGCAACAAGGCTTGTTAAGCGTGCTGTGTGAAGAAACAGATGCTGTTTTGCTCCTGTTCAGGTCCCTAGTGTCTGCTTTGGATTCCATTGTGTTTAAATACAAATACAATAGTTAATAACTTTGTTCCATGCATTGTCCTCTTGAAGTGACTACATGAAGGGATTGGCTGGGTGGGGAGTTAATCCATCCTTTGCTGAGCTGATTGGTGCAGTTTGTTCTGCCTTCTAAGTGCTTCTAAGCTTTCCCCAGCACCAGAAACCTCTCACTTGGAAGTCCAAACAGTTTAAACCTTTGTAGGCGGCTACTTCCCTCTCAGCCCAGACTCAGTTCCCTTGGCACTGGTGATAGCACCTAAAGTGTGCTCTTCCAGCATAGCTAATAGCTGGACTTCAGCTTGTAGTAGATGGTGTAGCCTCTCCTGTGTGCAACAATACATTTGCAAAGTGATGGTTAAAGCTCTGCCTGACCTTGTAGTTAATGCAGCTATTTTTCCTACCAGTACAAGCTAAGCACGGGTGAGCTCTATCACTTACGTTACAGCAGCAGCAAACCTACCCAGGTGTATGGGGTTTGCATGGCAAGGTTTTG
>NW_009604804.1:0-513 GCF_000690535.1 Cariama cristata
CTCCAGCCCCAGAGTCTTTATTTTGGCTTCAGTGATGCATCATTTCTTCTCCAGCCTTACAGTCTGTATTTCAGCCCCAGCCCCTGCCCCACCATCTTTATTTCAGCTCCAGCTCTACAGTATTTATTACAGCCCAGACATACAGTGTTTCGCTCAGGCCCAGCTCCATAGTCTTTATTTCAGCTCTAGCGCTACAGGTTTTTATTCCAGCTCCTGCCCTACAGTAGCTATTTCAGCCCAAGGGCCTTTATTCCAGCTCTGTGTTTTCTCAGCTCCAGCCACGCAGTCTGTATTTCTGCCCCAGTCTTTATTTCAACTCTACAGTCATTATTCCAGCTCCGGTGGCACAGTCGGTATTTCAGCTCCAGCTCTGCATCGTTTCAGCCCCAGCCCTGCAGTGTTTGTCTCATCCCCAGCTCTGGGACGGCTCAGCCCCGGCCCTACCATCTTTATCTCAGGTTCAGCTCTGCTCCGTGAGATCTGGCTCCGCATAGCCCCCCTGCCTCCCAGTCC
>NW_009604804.1:1147-4410 GCF_000690535.1 Cariama cristata
CCCAGGCCAGGCAGGGAGTGCTGGGGAACAGGGGCACCTCTCATGGGAGGAACCGGCACTGGGGGCAGCACCCGCCCATCTGGGAAATGCTTTACTACACTTTGTTATTTTCAGGTTATTATTTTTTATAAACACCATGTTTGTAATAAAATAATAGTTTTATGGTCCAGACCCAGGACCACTGTGACGTGCGGAAAAGACTCCACAATCTATAAGACTGTAAAGTAGGTATGTTTGTTCAGCGCTCGGCAGCACGGGGGTAATCCCACCAAAGTCGTGCGTGCCCCAACGTGGCAACCTGCTTCAAACTTACACAGTTAAGTGTTGCATATACATAAGATTTCCCAACACGCCTACACCTATGGATGACCTATCCCTGCTTCGTATTGAAATTAGTTCCAAGAAGTCACTTCCATAGACTCCTCCCGATTGGGCTTGCGCAGTGCCTGCTTGTGGTGGTCATCGGGGGTCGTGGAGATGAAGGCTGATGGCTCTTCATCACCGCCAGTAACCTCTTGTTCTTGCACAGACTCAGTTACTCCATGGCTCTTGCTCAAACTAAGACAAGTTTCTGATTCTTATCAGGAACTGTCCTTTGTGAAGAGCCACAAGACTTCTTGCTTCGGTTAATGTGCACAATAGTTAACAAATCATTAAGCAACATCTACTAATTCAATTCCTTGAGCTATACAACAATCTAAATAATCATTAAGCAACATCCTGTCTACTAAGATTCCCTTAACTCCTTCTCTCAGTCCCCCCTTTTCTAGGAAATTAGTAAATCCTTTTACTACACCTAACTCTATTACAGTGTCTCCCTATCTAGCGTTTTCTCAAAATATTTGTTAGACTCAAGCTTCAGTCGTAGTTGGTTCTTTTTCCATTCACTGCAGGAGTCTCCTGTGTTCCGAAGACACGACAAGGCACATCAAACTGTCATACAAAGGACTATAGACAGAAGGATTATTATGATTACTGTGACAAACAATTGTTTCAGCCATGTTAAGTTTGGCAACCAAGAGGTCAACTTTTCCACTAAGTCTGTAAATCCCCAAGATGTATCATCCTGGGCCACCCCATGCAAAATTTTATTCTTTTCCCAAATCTTCCCCAAATCAGTTTCAATCTGTTTTTGTTTGTTAATATATACACAAGTTTGATTTATGACTGTACATAATCCTCCCTCCTTGGCCAAAAGCATATCTAATCCCATCCTATTCTGGAGCACTACTTTGTGTAAAGAAGAGATTTCTTCCTGTAATGCTGAAAAAACTGTGGCATTATCAATAATTCCTAATGTGGCTGAGATATTTACGATGGCTTTTTCTAATTCACTTACTCCCAGGAATGGAATCAACCACCTTACAAAGCTATGAAATCCTGTGGGCCTTATCTCAAGAGGGTTATCCGGAACAGCGCGTGTTCGTCTCCGTAAGGTTCAGACTATTCCTGGGGGTGGATGTGTTTGATTATGGATTCTACTTTGTGGAGTCAGATATCCCACTGTACACATCCCATCCCAGAAATCTGGTAAACTTTTCCGGGCATATCTGTCTCCACACAGCCACCAATAACCTTGAGGGATACAACTGAACGAATAATTGTACCACAGCCCCATCTGTAGCTCTAATGGGCACGACAATTTACTTGTCTCGTTTGAAGGGGGAACGGTGCCCCTTTCACATATGGCAATATTTGAAAATCCCACGTGTCCCACCTTTTCAGCACTCTGATTAGTCCGCTTTATAAATATTGGTTTTTCTTCCTTAGTTATTGTATCAAACTCAAATTTAACAGGTGGAACATGCATTTCAGCACATACATATTGTGGGATCTGCTTTGGGGTTGGTATTGGGCTTACTGTTCCCCAACATATACTCTGACCATCTGGAGCCACACTTTTCTGCTGTCCTGGTTGACAATCATCCCTTATATTCCAATGTATTGTCTCCCGTGAAGGTAAAGTGGAGTTATTCAGATTATCATAAGGCCAACTCCATCCTGAATATGATGTAGGTACACCCCAAACAGGGAATTCTCGGTTGCCTTTAGGCAACAACGTGCACACCCAACAATCAGAAAGGTTAAAGCTATCGCTCACTGCCTGGCTAAGTTTCACATAAGTATTGTCCTCCCATGGTTCAGTTCCTTTTATCATTGATGCCATCAAGATCGTGAAAAATATAACTTTCCCGGTTGCAGCTGAGTAACCTTCCATGGAGGTTTGGGTGCCTTTTTCACTCTGGTGTGATGAATCCAAGCACTCTGTTCCTTGATTCCGATCGCCTTCTCCTGCTTCTTATATACCAGTCATTAGTAGGTCCGTCCTGGCTCCCGACACCGGGATGCAGCAGCGACCTCGGATTTGCTCAATCTACTCCCAAGATTCCTAGCGGCCACCCTATCGGTCAGCAAATCCCGTTGTTACCATGTAGGATACCCTCCTCCCATACGGGGACTATGCTGCACACCAGACATCTCCGTGCGATTTACCAGCTGCCCCGGCCACGCATTCGACTTACAGGCCCCTCTTGTAAAACATACCATTTTCTTCCGTGGCTTCAGGAGGTCGTTGTCTGCTCCTGCGGTGAGCGGCGGGCAGCGGAAGCTCCTCCGAGGAAAGTGCTCGGGGCGCGCCCAGGGGCGTCCGCTCCACAGCAATTCCCGCAGCCAAGCAGAGAGTCTCCTGGCTGGCTCGCCAAGCTGACTTGCGGAAAACAGACTCCACAATCTGTAAGATTGTAAAGTAGGTATGTTTATTCAGTGCTGGGCAGCGCAGGGGTAATCCCACCAAAGTCGTGCGTGCCCCAACGTGGCAACCTGCTTCAGACTTGTACAGTTAAGTGTTGCATATACATAAGATTTCCCAACACGCCTATACCTATGGATGACCTAACCCCACTTCATATTGAAATTAGTTCCAAGAAGTCATTTCCATAGACTTCTCCCGATTGCGCTTGCGCAGTGCCTCCTCGTGGTGGTCGTCGGGAGTCGTGGAGATGAAGGCTGATGGCTCCTCTTCATCGCCACTAGTAATCTCTTGCTCTTGTGCAAACTCAGTTGCTCCCTGGCTCTTGCTTCAGGGTAGGTTTTAACAGGTCCTTAAAGCAAGTTTCTGATCTTTATTGGGAACTGTCCTTAGTGAGGAGTTGCAAAACTTCCTGCCTCAGTTATTAATGTGCACAATAGTTAACAAGTCATTAAGCAACATCTACTAATTCAATTCCATGAGCCATACAACAATCTAAATAATCATTAAGCAA
>NW_009604805.1:0-2272 GCF_000690535.1 Cariama cristata
GGCTGTCCTGGGCTTGTCCCACTTCCCCAAAGTCCCCATGGTCATTTCCAGCAGACAGCAGACCCCGATGCCACCCAAACCACAGCATCCTGTGTCCCCACAGACGTAGATGTCCTATGTCTCCATGTCCCCAGGTGTCCCTAACATGGTGTTCCCCCTTTTTTTTTCAGCCAACCTGCCCCCGACGCTGGCCAAGTCACAGGTCAGCAGCGTCCGTAAGAACCTGAAGCTTCACCTCCTGAGTGTCCTGCGGCACCCGTCCTCGGGGGACTTCCAGCCCCAGATCACCACCCTCCTCGTTGACCTGGGCACCCAGCAGGCTGAGATCGCCCGCAGCATGCCCAGCCCCCGTGATGCCCGCAAACGACCCCGCGATGAACCCGATGCCACCCTCAAGAAGATGAAGATTGGTGAGACCGAGGGCATCGCCATTGTCCCCTTCCTAGTGGCACTACGCACCCTCAGGGCCCTCCCAGCTCCTCAGGTCCTGCCGGTTCCCATCAGAATCATCCCAGTGCCTTCCTGGGGAGGCTGGGGACAGGTGGTGGCATTGCAACTGCCCCCCAAGGTCTTCCCAGTGCCACCCAGGGTCCTCCCAGTCCTTGCTGGGGACAGGTGGTGATATTAAAGACCACTCAGGTCCTCCTGGTGCCACCCAGGATCTTCCTGGTTTCTCCTGGGGATGGGTGGTGGCATTAAATGCCCCTCAGGGTCTTCTGCAGTTCGTTGTGGGGACAAGTGGTGGCATTAAATGCCCCTAAGGTCCTCCCAGTGCCGCTCAGGGTCCTCTCAGTCCCTCCCAGGGACAGGTGGTGGCATTAAACACCCCTCCAAGTCCTTGCAGTGGTCTCCTGGGGACCATCGGTGGCACAACAGACCCGCCAACCCCCCCCGCCCCAAGCCCTCCCACTCCCTCCCTGGGGTCCCTGCTGCCCAGCAGTGGCCGATCGACCCCCCCGGGGACCTGCAAGGGACCCTGACCCCCCATCCTGGCAGAGCCCCCTCTGGGCGAGGATGACGAGGACAAGGACCTGGAGCCGACGACAGTGACGGCACCCAAAGCAGCCGGCCAGACCAGCGTCCCCTCGGACACCGACATCACCGCCGAGTTCCTGCAGCCGCTGCTCACCCCGGAGAACGTCGCCAACCTGGTCAGGGGACGCGGTGGCGGGGAGATGGGGGCGATGCTTCACTTTGGGGGTGCTCTAACACGTTGTATGTGCATTCCCCCCCTCTTTTTTTGTAGGTGCTGATCAGCATGGTGTACCTGCCTGAGGCCATGCCTGCCTCCTTCCAGGCCACCTACACCCCGGTGGAGTCAGCCGGCACCGAGGCGCAGATCAAGCACCTCTCCCGGCTCATGGCCACCCAGATGACAGCAGCAGGACTCGGTCCGGGTGAGTGGGGACCAGCAGGCGGATGTGCGTGTGTCCCTTGTGCCCCCCCCCGCCTGTTTTCCTCCACAGCAGCACCTTTTTGGGGTGCTCACCCACCTGCGCTTCCCCTTTTGTCATGGAGGAGTGGAACATGCCTCCCTCGAAAGAGAGCGGCGGAGATATGTTTTGTTGAGGTAAATTAAGAATTTGAGTTTGGAGAAGTTGCATGGAATTTAAGAAAGTTGAACAGCGGTTTGACAAGGTTCGTTAAGTCCGATGGCGAGGTTCACCGTATTAATTACCACACAGAAGAAACACGCAAAGGAAAATTGAGTTACAGTGGAGTTAGAATGATTCACACAGAGACTGGGGACGCAAAGAGTAAGGAAGACCCTCCCATTGAGCCACGCGGTTCAGAGCGGACCCCCTTGCTTTCTAAACTCCTTCTGGAGCCTAGGCGTAGCTAGACCTAATCTTAGTCTCAGCCCTGGTCAATGATTTATGTCTAACAGAATTATCTCTACAATGTTGGTAATAATACTGAGTAGCTATGTGGGGTAGTACTCAATATCCCTTACCCCATTTCAGGCGTGGAGCAGACGAAGCATCTGAAGGAGGAGCCGAAGGAGGAGAAGGTAACCAAACCGGAGAGCGTGGTGATCAAGCGGCGGCTGTCGGCGCTGGCCCAGGGCCAGGCCATCTCCGTGCTGGGTGCCCAAGGCTCGGCTGCCAACCTGCAGGAGGAGGAAGCCCCCCAAGCCAAACGTCGCCCTGAGCCCATCATCCCGGCCACGCAGCCCCGGTAAGCCCCTGACCTACCACCCCCATGGAGGGGGAGCACCCATGGATGCTGACGGACTCTTTCTCCCCCCTCTCCCCTTTCCTCCTCTGAGGCT
>NW_009604805.1:2295-2826 GCF_000690535.1 Cariama cristata
CCGCCTGAGCGATGTCCTCAAGCCGCTGAGTGACACGCAGATGGAGAAGCTGAAGCTGAGCACTGTCAAGCGCATCCTGCACGCAGAGCGCGCTGTTGCCTGCAGTGGGGCCGCCCAGGTACGCCTGGCACCCACCCCCAGCATTGGGGTGAGCCCCCCCTCATCTCCAGAAATCTCACCCAGACCCCTTGCTTCCCCCTGGCAGGCCCGCGTGAAGATCCTGGCCTCGTTGGTGACGCAGTTCGAGGTGCCACTGAAGAGCGAGGTGCTGGCCTTCATCCTCGACGACATCCGCGGCCGCCTGGACCTGGCCTTTGCCTGGCTTTTCCAGGAATACAACGCCTACCTGAGCCGCTTCCCCACCGGCAGCCTGGAACGCTACGATGAGTGTCTCATCGGGCTCCTTGCCGGCCTTCAGGAGAAGCCCGACCAGAAAGACGGGTAGGAATGGTGCCACCGGGGACGGGACAGTGCCACCAGGGATGGGTTGGTGCTGCTGGCCACTTCGTCAGGCCCCGGCGAGCTGGACAG
>NW_009604805.1:2857-5625 GCF_000690535.1 Cariama cristata
GCTCTCAGGCCATGAACATCTCTCCAGATGGTCCCCAGGGTGGGCCATGTTTGTCCCCACCCCAGTGGCATCCCCACTCCGGTGTTGTCCCCACTCCAGTGGCGTCCCCACCCCACTGACGTCTGTTTCCCGGCAGGATTTTCACCAAAGTGGTGCTGGAGGCGCCGCTGATCACTGAAAGCGCACTGGAGGTCATCCGCAAGTACTGTGAGGACGAGGTGGGGACCCACGGGGTTGGGGACCCATGGGGTTGGGGACACAGGGACGAGCCCTGGTGTCCCTCACCGCCATCCTTCCCCCCCAGCAGAGCCGGACCTACCTGGGCATGTCCACGCTGCGCGACCTCATCTTCAAGCGGCCATCACGGCAGTTCCAGTACCTCCACGTCCTGCTGGACCTCAGCTCCCACGAGAAGGACAAGGTACTGGCGCAGGGCTCAGCTGCCGGTGTCCTGGGGGACGCCCACGTCCCTGCACCGGTGACACGCAGCTGCCCCGCAGGTGCGCCAGCAGGCCCTGCTCTTCATCAAGCGCATGTACGAGAAGGATCAGCTGCGGGAGTACGTGGAGAAGTTTGCCCTCAACTACCTACAGCTCCTGGTGCACCCCAACCCACCCTCTGTCCTCTTTGGGGCTGACAAGGACACAGGTGAGTTTTGGGTACAGGGTGGCAGCCACTGGGGGGTTTGCCGGGGCCCTGGTGACACCGCTTGTGATGCAGAGGTGGCTGCGCCGTGGACGGAGGAGACCATCAAGCAGTGCCTCTACCTCTACCTGGCGCTGCTGCCCCACAACCATAAGCTTATCCACGAGTTGGCTTCCGTCTACACTGAGGCCATCGCTGACATCAAGCGCACCGTCCTGCGGGTCATCGAGCAGCCGGTGAGACCGATGTCAGAGGCAGGGTAGGGGGGTTGAGGGGACGCAGTGGCCCGGTGATGCCAGTGGTGACTCTCCTGTAGATTCGCGGGATGGGGATGAACTCACCAGAGCTGCTGTTGCTGGTGGAGAACTGCCCCAAGGGAGCTGAGACGCTGGTGACGCGCTGCCTGCACAGCCTGACGGACAAAGGTAGGAGACGGGGGGGACGTGGTGAGGTGGTACATGTCCCACGGTGACGTGCCACCCCCTCCTGGCAGTGCCTCCCTCGCCTGAGCTGGTGAAGAGGGTCCGTGATCTCTATCATAAGCGGCTGCCAGACGTGAGGTTCCTCATCCCTGTCCTCAATGGGCTGGAGAAGGTTGGAGCATCCCCTCCCCTCGTGTCCCCTCCCCTCGCATCCCCGTGCTGAGCGCTGCCGTTTTGGGTGCAGAAAGAGGTGATCCAGGCACTGCCCAAACTCATCAAGCTCAACCCCATCGTAGTCAAGGAGGTCTTCAACCGCCTGCTGGGGACGCAGCACGGTAGGGGACGGGGACAGCCCCAGGGTGGGACACGGAACCTGGCATCACCCTGGGGACAGTCCCAGTGGTTGCTGTGGGGACATGGGACCTCCTGGGGTGGGACAGGACACCTTCTGGGGGTGGGGCACCATGGGACATCCCAGGGGACAGTCCTAATGCTCGCTGTGGGGACATGGGACCCTCCTGGGGTGGGAAAGGAGACCTCCTGGGGATGGGACATCCTTGGGGACAGTCCCAGTGCTTGCTGTGGGGACATGGGACCTCATGGGTGTGGGATATGGGGCCATCCTGGGTTTTGGAACATGGGACCTCCTGGGGGTGGGACACCGTGGGACGTGCCTTGGATGGGACATGGGACATGGCACCTCCCTGGGAAGGACTGCAGGGACATGGGGAGACCCCAGGGACAGTCCTTGCCTCCAAGGCCACCACAGGACCTGGCATCTGGACCCCATCCCCACCCCAACCACCTGAGGGCCGGGGCCACCCCCCCATGCTGTCCCCTTGCAGGTGACGGCGCCTCGGCCGTGTCCCCACTCAACCCGGGAGAGCTGCTCATCGCCCTGCACAACATCGACTCCTCCAAGTGTGACATGAAGTCCATCATCAAAGGTGGGTGCTGCGGCAGGGAATGGGGATCGTCCCCAGTGCCAGCCGAGGGGAGGTGACGCCTTGTCACCCTCCGTAGCCACCAACCTGTGCTTCGCCGAGCGCAACGTCTACACCTCGGAGGTGCTGGCAGTGGTGATGCAACAGCTGATGGAGCAGAGCCCCCTCCCCATGCTGCTGATGCGCACCGTCATCCAGGCCCTCACCATGTACCCCCGCCTTGGTGGCTTTGTCATGAACATCCTCTCCCGCCTCATCATGAAGCAGGTCTTGCTGTCCTGATGGTCCTCTGGGGGTCTGTCCCTCTGGGGGTCTGTCTATCCTGTCCTGGTGTCCCCGGGTGTCTCTGTGTAGGTGTCTGTCCCTCTGGGTGTCTCTCTGTCCTGTCCCACTGTCCTTGGGTGTCTGTCTATCCTGTCCCAGTGTCCCCTGGTGTCTATCCATCCCATCCCGCTGTCCCTGGATGTCACAGTCCAGAAGTCTGTCCCTCTGGGTGTCCATCCTGCCCCACTGTCCCTGTGGGTGTCTGTCCCTCCTGTCCCTGGGTATCTGTCCATCCTCTCCCGCTGTCCCTGGATGTCCCTAACTGTCCCCACGGGTGTTCCTCCACAGCCCCCCTCCCCACTGTCCCTGGAAGGCCACTCCTCCCCCTGTCCCCCCTGCATTCCAGGGTTGGCGGTTGCCCCCAGGACCCCCACCTAACTGCCCCTTTTGCCTCCTACCCCCAGGTGTGGAAGTACCCCAAGGTGTGGGAAGG
>NW_009604806.1:0-12693 GCF_000690535.1 Cariama cristata
CTCCCTGTGACAAGAAGACACCGGGGTCTGCCCTCCTCTCCCGCTTTTGTAACGAGCTGTTGTGAATAAAATAAAAACATGTTCTTCTTTCCAGGCCTGCGCTCCCTGGTGTCAGTAGTGGAGCAGGATCGGATGTTGCCTAAACCCTGTCTTTCCCATGGGCAGCACACAGCGGCTACTGGGAGAGCTCTTGGCTGCTGGGGGTAAAGCAGAGGAGCTGGGTAACTCCTGGTGCCAAAGGGCCGAAGTGGATGCACAAGCAATGGCAACATGGGGATAGCGCAGGCTGTGGAGATGCTTGGGTTAGGACCTGGCGCCTTAAAAATACAGCAGCTGGAGGCAGCAGCCAGACCTTCCACACCGGGGGTTGAGCCCGTGTGGGAAGCACCGGCCAGGCTGGTGCTTTTTGGGGAGCAGTGCTGGGGTGCAGCAGCTGTCCCTGGACTTGTGCTGCCATCCTGGGTGAGGGCCAGCTTTGAGTCTGGCTACACTTTTACGTGCCTCTGCCATCACCTTCTCTTGACCCGCTCTACTGAGGCCTCCATCAGCTCCTTGGGAGCCTTGTTTGTGCGTACAGCGCAGGGTGGCAAGACCTTTTCCTCTTCTTCAGTTTCAGCCATTTCTTCCAGTGTCATCGGACCATTCCTTCCACTTAGCAGTGCTATCCTAATGGGAAGAACCCAAAACCAGAGCACAGCCCCTGGCTCTTAACCGGACCATCAGGCTTCAGCCAGAGTTGGAGGAGACAGGAATTAAAATAAGGCCTAAACCCTGCATGTTTTCCAGGGTGATATGATGTGAGGAGCAGGAGAGGAAAAGGGTGGGAAAAAAAGGAGGCAGGAGGGCTGATAGGTCTCTTCACTTCGTCTAGCTGTAATTCTCACACCTGAGGGAGGGAGTCAAAAGTAGCTATTCACATCCCCTTGGGATATGACACCCTCATTTTCCATGCTGGGTAAAGACAAAAACCCTTTACAACATGTTTCTGGAATTTGTCAGCAGCTGCCAGCAGCAGCATGTTAATTAAATGTCGGCAAAGATGGAAGCAAGAGGCTCTGCTCTAATTGGACACTTTGCTTGGTGGAGCTGAAAAACATTGTGACAGAGGAGGAGGCGCCGAAACACTGTGTTCCCCCACCATGGCGCAGCGATGGGGACAGCCAGGCACAGGAGATGCTCTCTTCTGAACTGGCATTGCCTCTGTTTTGCCTGAGACAACCTCACCATTGAAAAAAGAAGAGTAAATAAATAAGAGAAGGCCTAAAATCCTCCATAGGCAAAGTCTCGAGCACAGCGGCAGAGTGGGATGCAGGGAAAGGACTTCTTGGCTAAAGGGAATTTCAGAAATTTTGTAGCTGGTCTATCAGGAGCTCTAGTCCTCCTGCCAGCTGGTGGTATATTGTATATTCTTTTATGATGGCAAAGGCAGGTCTGACAGGGGATAGATATGGTCTCTGGAGAATGATCGCTGCAGAGGCTGAGTGAGTGTTGAGCTGCACCCTTTCCCTAGGGCAGGGATGGGAAAATAAAGGGCAATTCCTGATTTCCCTGTGCTGGGATCTGCTGAAGGAAGGATAGCTCCTCCCAGCCTCTTTGCGCTGGGGAAGGGATGTAACAACCATTTTCTGCTCACAGCTTCATCCAGAGAGCCCGTCAGAAACCGCCAAGGGATGTTTACTGACAGGCACTGTAGACAATCTAATTTCAAAAAGGGAGTCCTAAACTTTTTGCCCCAAGTCTGCAAAACCTGAAAGCAGAAGCAGACCTTTTGGGCACTGCATTTCCTACTATGTCACCAGACCAGTGCCCCTCTGCCCCACCCAGTTTGAGCTCTGGCCATGTCCCAGATAAGCCAGCGTCCAGCTGTGCGTCCAACCCCCGTGGCCTATGATCTTTCCTCTCATCAGCTTGCAAGGGGCTGTGGGAATCAGTAATGGCAAAGACTGAGTGACCCTCATTGCTTTAGCAAGGTGACCAGCCCATGTCTCCGGTGGGGAGGTCTGTGAGGACCAGGAGATGATCCAGCCCCATGTGCACGTGCCGGCAGAAGGAGCCCTGACCCCACTCCCCGTCTCTCCGGGCTCTGCCTCCTCCTCGTGGGAAGACACCTAAATTGCCCAGGCTGCTGGGCAATGAAGCGTTTTATTGCCCGTGCTCTTGCGGGGCTCAGTCTGGTCTCAGTACCTAAATCACTCGCTGGGGATGGCCTTGCAGTTTTAATTCCCTGGCAAACAATGCCAGGGTCGGACTGGCGTGTTTGAAGTGTGGTCGCGGCCCCAGCAGTGGATGGAGAGTTTCTCAACAGGGGAGTGTGGGGAGCGGAGGATTGGGCGGCTCCAGCAGGCGGGAGGATGTGTGAGAAAGGGGCTGTCGATATGTGCGGGGATTAGGTGGTACAAATTGGCTGGGAAGCACCAGAGGCATTGACCAAAGTTGTCCAGGGGCAGGTTCCCATGGGGGGGCTGACTGAAACAACCTGCCTTCGAGGAGGCTGGAAGGCCCAGCCTGGCTGCTAATCCCCTGGGATCTATGGGGCACAGAGCAGAAAAGAGGTTAAAAAATAAAAAGAAAATCCTGTGTAAAGATGGTGGTTTCCCCAAGGGGATGATGTTAGAGAGAGGGGGAAGGGGGCAGGGGGGGGGAACAGCATCGTTTAATCCTGCTTTAATAGGCAGGTGGTGGGCTTTGCTCACACTCCTGCTCCTGAGAGCTGCTGCAGAGATTTTGGGGGAATGCCTTTGCTCGCCTCTGCTGTCCCCAACTCTTGGGGGGAGATTTGGGCTGAAATGGGCTGGTTGCACGCCCCACGTGCTGGCCACGGTGGATCTCCTGCTCGAAAACACGCGTGCAAAGCCCTGTGTCCCCAGGGACGTACCTTCAACCTTCTTGACCATGCACAACCAGCACACTGAAAACCACATTGTCCATGTTGCCGGTGGCATCAGCATGCCCTCGTGCATGTGTGCCAGCCTGCCAGCCACAATACCACTGTGCACATCCATCTACCTTTCCCAGCCACTTCCATCTACCTTTGCCATGCACATCTATCTACCTTTGCGCTGGTGCAAGCGTGTGCATGTGCGTGTCGGACCTGGCGTGTCCACGCCTGTGTGAGCACTGCTCCAGCCCCTTCTGAAGGAGTGCTGTAAATTGTAATCAGATTAGGGCAGCCAGTCGCTTAGGGCCCTTGAAAAGGGCATACGTCCCCTCATCAGTACCTAGCATTGAGTCGCACAAAGGGTCTAAGTAACTCGGCAGGGGTCGGGCCCTCTGGAGCGCAGGGGAGGGGGCTCGCCTTTCTTTTCTCTCTGTCCCTTGTAATTATGTCAATTTGCTAGCCAAATTGTTTGCTTGAGTGGACAGTGGGGGCTTGCCCCCCTTCCCGCCTCCCCCCACCCCTAACCCCATTCATGTGCTAATGTGGGAAGGAGCATGGCCTCCTGACTTCGGGAGGTGGCCATCGAGGAGCAAGGCATAGCGGGGCACGGGCCAGGAGCCCCTCGTTTACGTGCCCATGGTTGCCTTGGCCTTACAGCCCAGATGAGCAGGGCACTCCTGTTTGCTTTAGCCCATGGCGGGATGTGCAGTGCCCAGCTGTGGTTTTCTCTGGCCATCCCTCACCTGCACCACATCCCCGCTTGGGCCACCGCGTCCCCAGGGGCAGGAGCCGTGCCCTGCTGCAGGGCGGCTTTTTCGGCACACCTCCCCACCCTTGCACCTCCCAGCATTTGCATATATTCTGCCCGCAAATCCTTGTCAAGGGGAGCCTCTTTATTGCCTGTATAGATCACAGGGTGTTAGTTAAGGGGCTTCTTTGTATTGCCTCAGACAGCTGGGGTCATCAAAAGTCCTGCGGTGGGAAGGAGAGACAGGAGGAGGGGGGAAACTCTGACAATACGGACTGAAGGATTAAAGGAGCATATAAAGTTCCTATTGAGTGAGACAAGAGGCTGTTCACTCCCAAGATTGACAGCAACCAGGAGGCGATTCCCAACACAATGTCCAATTAATTCTCTACCCTCTTCACTGCCGTCTCCTCCCTCCCTCCTCTCCTGGGCTGAGGCATGAGCAGAGAAGGGCTGAAGCTAAGATCCTCGAGAAGGTAATTAATTATTCCTGACTAAGAGGAGCCTGCCAGGGTACAGGCCAGTCCCCAAGCTCTCTGGGCATCCATCCCTCTCCCACAGGCTCCCATCAGCTTGGGCCACTTTGAGGTAGTTTTCCTTTCCATCACAGGCAGAGCTGTCACACCAAAGGTCCACGTCCATGGCAGGTCCTGCACAATAACCATGGTTAGTGTTGAGCCCAGAAGAGGTAGATTTAAGCTAAAGCCAGGCAGCGGTATGCAGCAAGGCAAGGTGGCAGCAACAAGAGAGCTAGGGAGCATGGCGAGGTGCATGGGCAAGATGCATGGGCATGCAGAGCATTTGGGAAGAGGCAGAGCAGTGTGTGCCAGGCTTGGGGACTAGGTCTTACCTGCATGTGCAGTGGCAATCGTTAAAGCAGCTCCATCTACCCTGGTTTTGTAGGGAGAAGTGGGCTCCTGGCCATAAAGGTGCATTGCCACTGCCCCCTGGGCTGGCCGCCCACACTGGCCGCAGTGCTGGGCGTAGCAGGACATGTAGGAGATATTTGTGAGTGTGCTCCTACCTCTCCTACTAACTGCATCTCTTTGATGTATCCCCATATGCAGGAACAGAATCTGGGCCACCACATGAAATTCCTGCAAACCACTCAGTATGAATTGTTTGGTTTGCCTGGTCTATTTTTTCCCTTGCAAACATCTCAGCCCAGAGGGAGGGAGTAACCAGCAAAGCACTTTTCTCTGAGCTGGCCACCTTTTTCTTGGTACTCTTTGTAGTGCTGAGGCTCCCAGACATGGGTGGCAGAAGTCCTTCCACAGTGACAAAAATCTGCAAACCACTTGGTTTGGGAGAAAAAACTGTGAAACCATGAGGGCCCGGTTCTCAGTGCAGACAACACTTTGGTCAGCTCATGTCCTCCGTTCCCACTGCTCAGCACCAACACCTTCCCCTACCCGTAGCACAGAGGATACCACCAGCCCTGACTGGTGTGGGGTGGGGGACCGGTGCTGCTCACCCCACACACCTCACAAGTGGGAGATGCCCTTGGGATGCTGGTGTGGGGCTGCCAGCAGCTCGGCATCTCCTGCCTGCTCTCTCCCACCACACACGCTCCCAGTGAAGTTGTTTGAAAGTCTTCCGGCAGTTTTCACGGCCAGGAATAACAGATTAACCATGATCTGATCAGCCCAGTATCTAAGCTGTATTCTCCCTGCTGACAAGTATTTGAAAGAGGGGAGGGGCCACTTTCAGCCCAACGATGAATCTTTCACCGACAAGAAAAGACCCTTTTTTCTCCCCGCCAGCCGCAGGCTGCTCCATGCCCTGTTGCTAAGTGAGACCAGGGGCTGCCACTTGCATGCGGCCGGCTGCAGCGGAGCCCTCGGGTTAGCAGGATCAGGAGATTCACACCAGACATCTTGTTTTTTAGGGGGAGGTGTTTCTTTTCTCACCTGCCTTTGGCTGGCAGATAACAGCTCGTCGGCGAGGCCCGGGGATGCCCCTCCTGAGGCGGCTTGCCGTGGAAGGAAGGGGAAGATACAGAAGCCTTTGAAGGGAGAGTTGGGGCACTGGGGGCAGGGGCTGAGCACTAAATGTCTGGAGTTTGCTGCCATTCAGAGAGGTGTCCCTAGCTGGGCTGTGGAAAGGCAGCCACCCCACACAGCCACAGCTCCCATATCCTGGTGGACTGGGGTGCAGCGGGACCTCAGGGACGTGGCCTTGAAGGATGCTCGGTGCTGGTGGCCAAGGAAAAGCCTGGTATGGCCTCACACAAGGATGGCTCTGGACATGGACTTGCAGGGGGGACATGTGGCAGAGGAAACAGGAGGATGATCTCCAAGCTTGGACCAGCTTTTTGGTCCCCGCAGCCTCACGCTGCTCGGGAGCACCCTCTGTCCCTGCCAGCACCAGCTGGGGCAAACCAACTTGCAAGAAAGAAGGGAAATCACTAAAACAAAGGCTTTCCAGGCTATTTCTGGAGCTGCCAGCATGAGGTGCCCTCGCCTAAGACATGGTGCTCACACCTCCCTCCTCTCCTGCAAGGCAGCGGTGCAGGCAGGGCTGCAGGCTGCCAGGTCCTGGGCTGGCACCTTCCCAGAGCCCTGCCTGCCCTGCCTGCCCTCCCTCGCAGGCAGGGTGCTGAGGGGGAGGAAGGAGGCTCTCCTCCCTCCCTGTACCCCTCCAGTGACTCTCTAGTGCTGCTGCTGAGCCTCCCTCCCCGGTCCCAAGCAAAGGCACCCCTGAGTATTACCCATGCACGGCAGCTCAGCCTCTTTGTGCTCAGCCCTATGCAGGAAATCCTCTATTTCCACTGCTGTAGGAAGCCTGGAGAAACCCCTTTGTCCCTATCTCGGCCTGGGAAGACTTTCTTGACCTCAGACTCCTGTGAGCCCTTGATCTCATGATAGAGGGAGATGACCAGTGCTCATTGCACTGACATGCAGGAGGACTGTGGAAGAGAACCGCAGGAAGGCTGTTTCCCTTTCCATGGGAAAGGGAAACCATTCTGGCATGGCACCACAAGCTGCTCCCTCCCCACAGCTATGCCCTGCGCCCAGTTGGTGCGAAAAGCCCCGGGGAAAGATGCCAGAGGGGCTGCAAAATTTACTGCTGCTTTGAGCAGCACAAAAAGGAAAGAAACCCTGAGCCTTCGGGTTTGAAACACAAAAGGCCGGATCCATGGCTGTGACACAGCCCCTTTCTGTAGCTTTAGCAGCACAAAGCAGCTGAAAAACTGACTTCTCTGTCAAGCTGATCTCTCCTGCACTTTGGAGGGGGTCCCTTGGTGGCTGAAGGGGTGGCGCTGGTGCTGATGCCACGGCCAACTCCAGTGCCATGGGCAGCGGGATGGGATTCTCAGTGCCCCGAGGTTGTCCTAAGTCTCATCAGAGGCATAATGACTTTCTCTCCAGTATTCCTGGGAACAGGAATGCATACATTTGGTGTTCAGTGGGAAGGTAGTGTTACGGTGCAGGTGCTCTATCAGTTTGTGCTTGCCATCGATAGCAGCGGCTGCGCGGGCTGCTTGCCATGTTTGGCAGTAGGCACCTGCCCCAAATAAATCCCTCCCAGCCAGCAGCTTCTCAAGGACATGTTCAAGTCTCTCTAGACTTGAGCCAGGAAAGCACAGACGAGGTCTGCTGACCTCTGAGACACCTCTCGCACTCCCACTGTCCAACTAACTCTCTGTCACCATTTTTTCCTGGCTATTGGCCACCCCAGCAGGGGCAAGCTCCCAGCTTTGGGACCTTACCACTGCTCTGGTACTTCAGGACAGATTTCTCACTCTTTTTGGGTCATCTGCCAGCCATGAGACACATCCTCCACTGCATAGATAGGTCTCCTGCCTTGCTCTGCAGCCAGGAATCGCCACTGTGGAGGAGCAGTGGGAGAGCTGGGAGGCTGGAGCACACCCTTCATCCTCTCCTGAGGAGGCCAAAGGACTTTTGACATACATCTTAAAGCTTCCTGGCCCACTGCTTGGTTAAACCTGCAGATGACCTCTGTTCCTCTTGGATAAACTGCCCAACTCATTCACTTTATTGTCTGCAATACAATGAGCCAGTGCTCACGCCATGGACATGAAGACCCGTGTTTGATTGTCCCCAACCTTCCCATCATCATGGCACTCACCAGGTTTCTAGGAGCGCCATGTGCTACAAACAGCAAGTCCCCAACATCAAAACTAATTGCTCCTGGCTTTATTCCTTTTGCCTTGGTTGTTTCTCCTGGCTTTGCCTCCAAGCCTTGGCTTCACCTTGACTTGTGCTTGATAGGTGCTGGAAGATGCTCTGTGGGTGAGAGCAGCAGCATCCCGTTCGTCTTCACTTTTCCCTGGGGAATCCTGAACCACTTAAAACCAATTTACTCCTTAACTCTGGGTAGTCTCTACATTGAAAACGCTCTATAAAACCCTCCTCTGGGAAGGATGTGGTCTGCAGAGAGACACCTGACTGTCCTTCTGACGGTCTGATCATCTACAGGAGAGCACAGGGGCTCTTCCTCGGCCAGAGGCTGGGCAGCACCGCATCTTGAGGAATAAAGGAAAATTTGCCTTCAAGGACTAGTCGATAAAACCTGATCTGAGAATTCAGATCCCAGTGCTGAAATAAACCATTGTGCAGCAAAGAATAGTACACAATGTAAGCACTCAGGAAAGAAGAAAATAATTTTATCCTGATTTCTAGTGTCTTCCTGACTTGTGAGCACCCTTCCATACTCACACATGTCAGCAGAACACCGCGGAGATATATTTATATGAAAATCTGGCTGTCTCCACAGCTATCTATAGCGTTTCTTTCTGTGCCCGTAGCTCCATCCTATGGCTATGGGTTTGGTTTGCTTTGGTTTGGTTCCAGTGCCTGGAAGATCCCTGCGCAAAGCACCCTGTGTCCAAAAGGGACCAAAATAAAGACCCACCATGCAATCAGACCAGCAGCTTGGATGGGTTGGGGGCACATGGGGAGCCTCAAGCATTGCAGCATCCTTTTCTGGGGCGCTGCCAGCCGGGAAAGGGGTACCCTCACAGGCCTCCCTGCAGACGAGGGCCCCCGTTCAGAAAGAAGTGGCGGCACATCAGTATGCAGAAGTGGTCGCTGCTCGCCAATAAATTAGCATAAACCACTCTAGGAGGTAAATAGACATACAAGGCGCCAGTGTGTGCAGCGTGGGCTGCGGCTTTGTCTCAGCCCCACTATTGTCACGGCCCCTGCTGCACACTGACCGAGTGGGGCCGGTGTGGTGGGCTCTTACACTTTTGACTGCTGGATAAAAGGGGGGAACATAAAGAGAGGGGAGAACTTTTTTTCGGGTTTTTTTATAAGTCCAGACGAAGTTACAGACGTCTGTTAAACGTCAATTACAGCTGAATAAAGACGTCTGCTTGAGGCTTAGTTATGGGTCCTTTCAGCCACCGAGATTTTTCCAGGGCTGGCCCGGGATGCCTTCGGCAACCTAATTTGGAGATTGTAACTCTATAAACAGGCTCTGGCATTAATCAAGGCTGGTGAAAATGCAAATGACAGTGTGGAAGGGGCTTGGGCATGGGATGGGGTCCTGTGCCTTGCAACTCAGGGCAGCGAGGAAAAAGAGGAAAGCAAAGAGGAGGAAGAAAGCAGCCATGCAGATGAGCAGGGATCCATAAATAGAGATCTTGGTGGGGTTTGCTGACTTTTCTCCTGGTGCTCTGGGAATCTGGTCCCATCAGGATGCATCTGTACCCAATGCCACTTCCCACTGGTTAACCCTCGTGGTGCTCCTCGCCATACAAGCCTGGTTGCATAGGTTTTTCCCAGCAAGACCAAAGCCGAAATGCCAACAAACCAGGCATTTAGTGCTTTAAAGTCCTGGAGGATCACTGGGTGTTTTGGAGCATTCAGACTGTGTAAGAGAGGGTGTCAGAACGGCGTGGAGACTGCAAGAAGTCACTCCTTTGGGAGGACAACTCATGCTCTGTGCAGCTCCCCATTGCTTATTACGTGGCATGTTGATATTGTGTCCATTTTGTCCCACGAAAAAGGCTTCTGAGCTCTAGCTGGGTCGGTGGGAATGAAGTCCCAGGTCAGTGTTGCCTCACCATTAAAAGCCATCCTGGTGACCAGAAAGACCAAAGCACACTTCAGCAGGGACAAGGTACGTAGGGACCTTCTTCCGTCTTGGATACATCCACATTGAGAGGACAAGGGTGGAGGGCTGGAACTCCCCTTGGCCTCATCGGCAGTTTTGCCTTATGTCCTGGGACGGGTCAGTACCTGGTGAGAAGAACCATATCCTATCGTATAGCCATGTCATAGCCTTATGTAGCAACCTCAAATATAAAGAATAAGCCTGAAAATCATAGTAGAAACCGTGCTGATGCTGGGGGCTAACAGTATCTTACAGGTACTATGGAGGATGCTCACTCCTTGCCCCTCTGATGTGTGGAGCATCCTTCCCCTGCTCTGCCCTGGTGCTCAGCACTGCGCCGGCCCAATGCACCATGCGGTGACTGGGGTGGATGGTCCAGAGGAGCTCCAGTCTCCCTCCCTTCCTCAAATCTTCTGGGAATCTTCTTTTTTGGAAACACTTGAGAAGACAAGTACAGCATTTTAGAGATAACAGTAACACAGGAACCTCCTTCCCATTCCTCTTCCTTGGGAAAGCATTTTCTCCTCTCATTTCCACTCTGTGAGGAGCATCCTCTCCCCATCCCAGCCTCTCTTTTTTTGTCTTCTTTGTCATTCCCTTTCCCCCATCTTACATGGTTACACACTTTCCTGTCTCCTCTCTATTTCCATATCAGAAAAGTCAAACTGGCAGAGAGACACAGAAACTCCAGAGTCCCCCCTCTCCGGTTCCTTGGAGAAACTCTGTGTCTATTGTACTGAATTCAATAGTCCCGGAGTACCAGGTTCCTTCTCAGCCCATGGGAATGGGGGTTGGAGTTCTGGCCACCTCGCAGACCTGCCGTGGGACTGGCTTGAGGGGGTGGCAGAAAAGAGGATTTATTGCAGAGCATTGAAGCAGAAATGTACATCCCAGATCCTTGCCCTTCGGGTGGTGATGAGGAGGGAGCCTGCCCTTCCCAAGCCATCAGCCTGACACTGCTGGGGACTGAACCAGGTGTATTTTCCACTGATTGGTTTCCATTCACCCATAGTTTCACCGTGATGGGCTGAAAAAACAACTGTGTGCTTCTAGAAAACACCTGAAGGATCCCCTCCAACCTGAAGAGGATCTACAGGAAGGATTTAGGCCAGAGGGACTTTTTTTTGTTATGGTTTCTACATAGCTGAGCAGTGTTCCTGCTGGAGCATCCTGAGAAACCTGTTATTGGTCCTGGGGAAGGGTGAATGAGGGAGGCAAAGTGCCGAGGCTATGGGGAACCCCTTGCAGGGAGGTGGCATGTGTTCACAGATGTCTTTTGCAGGATTTGATTTTTTTGCAATGGGATATGGTTCAGGGGAAAGCCAAGAGAAGGACAGGAAGGTGAGACCTGGGAGGGCTGCAAACACTGGCGTCGGCAGAGATGCAGAGCAGCAGTCAGTCCCCAAACAGGCACCTGGTTGTTATGGGCTGGACTGGGATTGCTGGTTCTCTGCAGCCCCCGGCTGATGTTACCGTAGCCCTGAATTCACATCCTTTCCCCTTTCACCTGAGAAGAAGGGGACAGATGGCTTTTTGGGGAGATGACAGCATTTGCAAGGAAAGGAAGGTCAGACTTTGCAGGGAGAAAGTATCACTGAGCCCAGAAACCAAGAGACAACGGAAAAAGAAGGGATGGAGGTGGGGAGGAGGATGGAGATGAGAGGATCAAAAAGGGGGATGTGGATCAGGGCACGAAGCCAGCCCGGCAGGCAACACCCAGGGCTTCCCGAAAAAAACGGAGGATGGGGTGGACCAGCGACAGCTGGAAGATTTAATTGCTCCTCTCTACAGACCTGCTCAGCTCCCTCCCTCTCAGATCTGCATTTCAATATGAGAGCAGCAGTAAGTGGGATGCCGCTGGAAGGGGTTAGAATGATTAATCATTTAAAAAGCAAGATCTTAATTACAGGGTGCAATTTTTGCTATTTAAGGAGTCCATTAGTTTCCAGAAAGGAAAAAAAAATATATATATATTGCAGGTTATTCTCCTTTTGAAGAAAATGGGAGGGGGGGACCGGGGGTCCGTGGCACCCAGGCTGGCGTGGCCGCCCCTGCCAGGGTGAGGGCGTTGGTGTGTGAGGATGGCGAGGGGGAGGTGGTGTCATTTGTTCCCCGAGTGATATTTTTGAAGGGTGCTGGCTGTGAGCGTTTGCCGCGCTCAACCACGCGTTGGCACAATCTGTGCTGGAGCAGGCAGACAGCTTCTGCTCAGCATCCCCCAGCACAGCTCCTCCTCCCCGGGGGCAAGGGGAGGATTTGGCCGCTGTCAGCACCACTGACCCCTCGGCCAAAATAGCTCCCAAAGGGTGTATTGGGGGGTAATTGCCGTGATAACAGCTTGTCTGCTGGGAACCAGGCTGAGACCTCGCACAGCTCATCTCACCCATGGCTAGGGCAGCTCCGACCATGCTGGGGGCCTGCAGAGCGCCATGGACCACAATGCTACCCCTGATCGGTGACACGGGGCATCGAGGCATGAGGGGATGCGGGCTCAACTGATGCCCACGATGCCCCGGCCCCGGCGACTGCGGGCTTGGCCCCGTCTCACCCCGTGCTGCAGCCTGGAGGGAGGTGACGGGGGTTAATCGCCCACCGCCTCCCCTCTGACCCCTCTGTGGGTTTTTCTCTTGTATGGTCATTTAGCCGTCCCCTGACACAAAAGGGAGCGATTAAACACAGCTCAGGCCCTTCATGCTTTAGTGGATTAATTTGCTGATCCCCCATGGATTAAAGGTCTCGACAGGATCAGCGGGAGCAGCAGGGCAGACCCCGGCGGGAGGAGGCCAGTGATAGTCCCGGGCAAGCCCCAGCCTGCAGCAATCCCCCTCTCCTGGGACCTTGTGGTGTCACCGAGCCGTGTCAGGGTTCAAGGCATCGGAAGCTTGCCTAAATACCGCGTCCCCAAACCCTCCTGCTCGCTTTGCTGAACAGCGGAGAGGCAGGGGGGCCCCATTGCCCCCCTCCGTCCCGAGAGCCGAACCTG
>NW_009604806.1:12732-13388 GCF_000690535.1 Cariama cristata
GGAAGTGGTGGGATATTGGTGACTTTGGGGTTCTGCACGCCAATGAGGCCGGGGGTGCAGTTGCCCTCCCCAGGCCTGCGGGAAGCAGAGATTGCATCTGCCTTTAATTACTCCCTCTCTGCATATCAGATGCTCATGCACCTTCTGCACATGAATGCTGATTAATTGCAGGGTTAGACTCCGAGGCAGGCCGGACCACATTATTTCTGATGTTTGCTCTTTTCACGAGGAGAATAAATGCCATGAATCCACAGTAATCAGTGGCTTTTAGCTTGTCACTCTTATGACACTCTTTACTTAGACCAGGAAATGGCAAATGTGGTGGAAATAAGAACTTTATTATCTCTTTTTTTTTTTTTTTTTTTTTTTCTTCTCAGTGGACATAAACTTAGCTTTTTCATTCAGAAACTCTTGTTTTTCGCCATTAGTTGCAACTGCCTGCCTCCATTTCCCCTGCACCCAAGAAGCCGTGCTTCGCCCTGTTCAGCGAGGGAGAGAAGAAAAGCAGCAGCATCTTCTTTGTGGAAGGAGACCGGGGCGATACATCAGGCTGGGGCTGTCTCCAAGCAGTGACAGCACGCTGGGGTTGGCAGAGCTGGAGGGCAGCAGGGTCTCTGCCACCCTCCGTAGCGCCCATGGCCTTGCTTGAAGTACCG
>NW_009604806.1:13402-13682 GCF_000690535.1 Cariama cristata
CCTCTGGGCACGGACGTCCCCGTGTGCGTCATCCAGCCTGGGAGACATCCCATAGCCTAACCACAGAGGAAAAAGGCTGGAGGGGACACCCAGAAGAGTGCTGGGCCTCCCAGCAGGGATGGGTGCTGGGAGACAAACAGCAGCACCCGCAGCATCTCCCATCCCTCATCCCTTGCCTTCCCTTGCCAGTAAGCCCTGCTCTCCTCCCGGCCGAGCCCCATCAGCTCAGGTGGGAAACCCTTTCACCGCCTCCCTCAATGCCCTGCTACCGATCTCATTG
>NW_009604807.1:0-5940 GCF_000690535.1 Cariama cristata
TTTTCTTCACAAACAGAAGAACTCTTACAATAGTAGACTTTCTAAAATAAATACTATTAAAATAGAGCTTCAAAATAAATATTCTATACAAAGAAAACCTTCTGTGGTAACTTTTCAGGGTGTATATGCGGTGGGGTGGTAACAGGAGAAGGGGGAAACCTTGATCAGCGTGTGGGAGCGTGGGAGGGGAGGGGGAATGCCCCGTGCTGCGAAAGGGCGAGGGCTCGTCCAGGTGGGAAAGTCGGTGCCCGGAGAGCACCGGTGTGAATTTGGTAGCTACTCCTTGTGCCCGGCGGGCACTGGGACCAAGGGTGTGGTGACCGTTTCTTTCTCTGTTGAAGCCGCTCTGCTGACGGTGAACTCCAGCCGGGGACACGGCGTGGCATTGCCAGCGTGCCGTAAAGTCACCCCTTCTTGCTTTCTGGGCTTTTGCTTCCGTGTGTGGGCAGAGGACAAATCCTGGCAATGAACCTGTACAGCCATTAGCAGTTCAGGGCGGTAAAGCCTAACCGCCCTGCCATCCTCCTCCTCCTCTGCGGTGGCCCAGCACCTGTCCTGGGGGAACCTGCCCTCACCTCCCCTCTTGCCTTCGTGGTCGCACCCCACCGCATGGACACGGCCGGAGAGCCAACGTCGTGCCCGAGGTCTGTGCTAATTAGCAGCCGTTCCTCAGTTTGCAAGGGGGGACCCGACCTGCAGGGAGGAACGGCGGGGGAGTGCCCTCGCCGGGGCTGAGGTTACACGGCACCGTGCCCGTGGTACGTCTCAGGGGTGGCAGGAGACCCAAGTACCTTAAAAGGGGATGGGGGAACGGAGGCGTTGGGATGGGGAAGAGAGGGGAACAGAGACGTTATAGACCAGAGACGTACCCTCCGCCAGCCCCGCGGCACAGCGCCGTCGGCAGAGCCCCCGCTTCGGCTGACCCCGAACCTTTCCGAGCGCTCTGCAAAGAGCTCAGCGCTTTCTTGCCGTGCCTTGGGCCAGGAGCTGATGGAGCAGCGTCCGACCGCTGTGCCGGGAGGGTTGCTCTGCTACGTTTACCACTGCTCTAACACACCCACTAATGCTTCACATGGGATGCTTTACCTTCCAGCATGGGATCCGCTTACACCATAGCAGGATTTATACATTAAAAGAAACCAACAGAGAAATAGTTTACAACTATGTACAATGAAAGTAACTCCAGAGAGGATTGCTGGGTGTATATACACGAGTGTAGATTGGCACAGTGGCGACCACTCCAGCGTTGTCTTTGCTTGCAAGGACCATGCATCTAAGCCATGGGCTTTGCTATTGCAGATTTTCAGCACAGATCCCCCAGGAACAGCCAGGGACAGGGGGTCAGAAAGGCAAAGCAACCCCGGGGGAGGCCATCTGGGTGCCTACGGTCCCAACAGAGGAGGGCAGCAGGTAAATACCTCTCCTGCTGCGTTGTCTGGCCTGTTTGCATCTGAGGAAAATGATTTCTCTTATTAAATACAATACCTTATACATTCAACCAACAGTTCAGCTAGTTTGGGGTTGGTTTTCCTTTTATCTTTTCCCCTCCAGTTTGTGCAAGATAATAAATACAGCTCTGGATCCCTACCTGCTTCCTTCTTTCTGGTGTCCCCATACAGTCAACATGAGGATAAACCATAGGAATTGGTATCTGGTAACAGATGTGGTATCCCTTTGTCTATGATTTATCATATACAAGCTAGCGAATGTTATAAATATAGAAAGTTTGGTGTGGGTTTTTTTTTTTTTTTTAAATTCCCGATTCAATAAATATCTACAATTAAGCTTAACTAAACCCCAAGTCATCCCGGTTAAATGAATTCTGAAAACAAAAGGACACCAGAAGTCCCATCAGTACGCTCCTGCCAACACCTACGCAGCAACTGTATTGCAACCAAGCAAATGGGATTCCTGGAAATGCTACATGAGCTCTGCCTATTGCTTATCTAATTAGAGATGACATTTCACTGTCACTGCTGTGCATTTGCTGAGGAAATTTCCTCTAATTAAAAAAAAAAAAAAAGAGAGAGAGAGACTAGATCAGTTTTCTGCATGCAACAAGTACCTACCTACTTATTACAGTGTTGCATGTTTGGGCAAAGATTTTTGTTTAGCACCTTGCAGTTGTCAAGAGAAAGGGGTTTCTGCATCCGAAGGGAATGCAGACCTGGCCCTAGGATGAGTGCACGGACAAAGCCAATGATACTCACTGAAAACCATGGGCACATTCTTTAAATACACTCTCTGCCTTCCCCTGGCTTTCCCTAGTGTTTGTTAACACTAAAATAAACATTAAAATCATTCTCTACATTAAAAAAGACACACTTTTGTACAGAGGAGGCAAAAGTTGAACAGCAGCAATAGAGATGGGGGAATGGGCTGTACTTCAAGCAAATGCCATTCATCCCCAAGACAAAAAAAAATTAAAATCTTAATATTTAATGAGCAAAGAAGATCTTGTTCCAGGAAAGGAGGTACTGGATTGATATCCCTATAAAAATACACCTACGTGTATTGTACATTTAGGTGTTTGTGACTTCTTAACAGAGCTCAAGAGGTTTAGAGAAACAAACGCTTGAACGTCTCCGCTTTGTGGCGTGAGTTAAGACCCCTTTTGCTCCAGCACTGGGGGAGCAAGCACATGTGTTGTGGCCACGGGGTTCGGCCAACATCCTTCTGGAGCGGGTTTGTACTGTTGACGTAAAATTAATATTCCATCGAGTGAAACCTGATGCTACGGATTAGCTTACAGGCAGAAGGACATGATGTTGGTACAACCGCCTGAACGCATCCTGCTGCTGTTCCTCCCACGGAGGGAGCAACCCTGCCACCGTCTTGCTCTAAAAAAAGAGGGTCCAAATCAATGTGGCTGGGGGGGTTCAATGAAAGAAACATGCCTAAATGTTAGAAGACCCTTAAACAAATGAAGCGTGTCTTTACTTCTGGTTCAAAATCCTTGAGGGACACAGAAAGCTTTTGAGAAACGTGTACTTTGTGTGCAAGTGGCCCTTCTCATGGTGTGCGGGTGGGACTCAAGCCCTCACCTTCAACAGGCTGCTGGGAGCAAATCACAGTTTGGAAGGAAAGCGAGAACAAGAAGCCCACCCTGACTACGAATCTGATGCAGCTTTTTGCGGCTGGGAATGGGTATTGCTTGTGCGGCCGTGCCTGCCAAGCGAGCAGTTAATGGTTCTTGTGGTGTGCAGGCATGGTGAGCAGCCGTCCGTCCAAACCAGGAGTTTTTAAGCAGCTGTACTTCATGATATACATCGGTTTTCAGCCTTCACTCTACATTATTAAGATTCCTCCTTTGGCCCCATCTATTTAAGTTCTGACCAGTTCCAAAACCCTGAATAACCCAAAGTGCTTCAGTTTGTGGAAATAGTTGCTTCTGCTTTCTCCGAAGGCAGAAGGCTAACGCTATCCTCAGAATACAGGTTATTAACAAGAGCCAACGCCACCCCGCTCCGTGGAGCGTCCTCCCGCTCCCCGTCCTCCCAAACTATCAAAAGGGCTTTTCTGGCCTGCTTCCTTTGCTCTCCGGCAATGCCTTGCAAATGACACTGTTTGTGTTTTTGCATCTGCATCCAGGCCGGCTCACTTGGTCGTAGCATCTCTGGGACAGCTTGACGCAGCCGGTGGCTGGCAGGTAGCAGAGCAAGCAAGGGAGCACCAGGGAGAGGGCACTCATGAAGGACCAGCGGGCACAGCAGTTTGAGTGGGAGCAGGAGCAGGGGTGGTCGGCACACGTGCCCTCGTCGTCCTCGTTGGTGCAGTGGTAGAAGACGCCCTTGACGAGACACATGCAGGTGGAGTAGTTGACCAGGTTCTGTGCCGAGCAGAGGCACTCTTGGTTGCACACCCAGCACGAAGGCAGCGTCCGGGGCAGCGCACACTCCTTACACTTGCATTTCCCACAGGCTTCGCACAGTAGAAAGTGCTTGTCGAGTTCCTGAGACACAGGTCCCTTCAGGTCCAGGGGCTTGCAGTTAATCACCTTGGGCTGAATGCAAAATAGGACTGCTCGGCCACAGGTGCCGGGGCCATGTGGTCCAAGAGCCTTTGGTCTGAAGACGTGCTGCTGCTGCTGCTGATGGAGCTGGGGCGCCCGCTGAACGAAATCCAGGGGTGGGTGACATCCTGCTCACAGCGCTGCAGGTGCTGGTTGGTCAGGACCAGTTCATGGGGACCTCGGGGACGCTTCTGGGCTGCCAGCTGGGAAGCGGTGGGGTTGTCGGTGTAATCGTTCTCTATGTGAGTGGTCTTCATTTGGTCAATTGGCAGGATGGTGAGCGGATGCTGCAGCCGCCCGGGCTGGACCATCACAGAGTTGGGGACAACGGTGATGTTGTGGGGAATCCGGGGCTCCATTGATAAAGCAGTCTGATTACTGGTGAAAAATCTGTTCTTAAGTACCCTGGGGGAAGGAAAGGAGAAAGAAAAGGGGCGAGGGGGGAGAGAGAGAGAGAGCTCATCGTTATTGAGTTACCCTGCAACCCCAACCCAAACAGGGCTCTTTACCGAGGCTGGTTATTACGCAGAAGGTATTATAAGGTAAACTTGCATTCAAGGGAGTCAGAGCGCTTGTCCAGGTATAAAGTGCATCACTCCTCCTTTGCCACTGTGCTTCTCTCCCTAACCGTGGCCATATACAGCTCCTCCGGTCCTGGGAGGGCTGCCGTTACTGCAGGCTCCTGAGGTGCCCATTCATCATTTTTACTGAGGGAAAGCACATCTTAGGGCTACTGGCGTGTTTTGTCAGCAAATTGCCCAAAATGTCTCATCTAAGGTTTGGGGGTTTTCCCCAGTTGACCCCAACCCCTAAAAAACCTGATGCAAAATTGTGGCTCGCAGGACTGTCGGCCTGGTACAGAGCCGTTTGGGAGCGTGGGGCTGAGCACTTGTCCTCGCTAACTCAGAACCTGCCTGTGGGAGGGTGGCTTGGCCCCGCTGAGGAAGCATCCCGTCTCCATCGGGAGCCGCTGGTTCCAAGAGCTGCTTTCAGCCCTCCCGCCGGAGCTGGACGTTCTTGCCCAGCAGCTTGTCTGGTTGAAAACCAGGGTGGGAGCGAGCGGGTCCAGCTCCCGGGGGGAAGCACACCCACGGGTGGGACTCGATATGTCACCTCGCGCAGGTAATTAGGCACTCTTCTTCCAAACACCAAGTGGACTAATACTTAGTTTAAGTGCTGTTTACTAGCTATGCCAGCTAAGCCGTCTGTTGCCGCAGTTTCTAATTTCATTGAAAGAGTGCAATTTATCCTGGAGTCGATCCAAAGATTCGGCAGCGGCGTAGGACAAGAAACCACAGGAAGTAACTAAACTTAAATCAAAGAACGGAAACGACTTGGTTCAAATTTAGAAAGTGCACATTGTTTTCTAGTAGATGTGCCATTTCCTCACGGGGTGACCTTTATTCATAAATAACAGACTGTTGGAGATCGGTTTAAAGAAGTGGTGAGTAAAGCTTCAGAGCAAGAGGGGGGGGGGAAAGCCTCTGGTATCAAGAACAAGGGAACAGCGAACAGCTTAAGGCATTGCCGGTTGTTTGTGATCAGACAAACAAATCAACCTTTTCCAACAGCATGAAAGATTTTAATATTACAGCAGTCTGAAAAGAAGTCAGGAAAAAGCTGCATCAAACTACAACCAAGTCACACACGAGAAGCGTGTGCGAGAACAAATGTATGTGCTGCCACAAGAGCACCCCCCCCAAATTTGACACAACGCTACAAAAATTGGAGCATGCACTAATTACGCATTTTTGGAAGAAGAAAGAGAAGTGCATTTTTACCCACTGGAAAATGTTACTAGAGGCCACTATTATATTTGTAAATCCTTGCTTTGATAGATCATTTGGCATTTGAGGGGTGGAAAATCTGCCAGTTCTCCCGAGATCAATAGGAGAGGGCTGATGCCGGCCGGGGGGGAGCGCAGGAGG
>NW_009604807.1:5971-12996 GCF_000690535.1 Cariama cristata
GCAGCAGCGCGTGGGCAGTCCGGCACATGCCCCCTCGGGATGCTGGCACCCTGTCCTGCCTGCCGGGCTCCTTTTGTCCGCCGCACAAGACGAGCAGGAAGAAGTGCTTTATCTGGCCGTAAGGATGATGATTGTAATGCAGTCCTTATGCTGTTTCTCTTCCCTGGTTAAAATTCTCTGCTGCGTCTTAGCCATTCATTTGAAATTTTTTTATTTCATTATTCATAGCTCATTGACATCCTGACTTGAGAAACAAGAGAGTTTTTAAAGCATCTATTCCTACTTACTGTATGTAAAAAATAAAAAGCAGCAATGATTCTGACAGCTATGGGGCACGGAGAGGGAGAAGAAATTGATTTTCTTTCATACATCAGAATCCAGTGTCATGATATAAAAAGTACGGGCTGCAAGTCAGAGTTCAGCAAAATAGTCAGGTCTAGGTGGTATGTTTGCAAGAAGACTTTGAATGCACAGGGTGGTGGTGTGTTTTTTGGTTTGTTTTTTTTTTTTTTGAGGTGAGAGATGCAGCTGTTTTGGCTGCCAAGAAGAAGTGCAGCAGAGCTGCTATTAGATGGCAGGTAGCAGGAGGAAATGGTGGCACGCTGAAGGATGTTCCAAGCCTGTCTGTCTGCTCCTTCGTGTCACTGGCAGCTCTGCCCTCGCTGCCTCTCCGTGCTGTTTGCATCACCCCCAGCACAGGGCTCTGCGCTCCGGCCTGATCTCCCTCCCATTTGTTACCGCGTCTCTGGTCTGTTAGCAGTGGGTTTACTCTGGATCTGCGGAGCGTTATTGACTTCAAGGTGCCCCGTGTGTGGATGAGGGCTGTTTAGCCCTTACGCAGCATCCGCCGCCTCTGTCGATGCGAAGAGGCTGATCGGATGCCGATTTTCCCCGACGTGGCAGCTCCGACCTGGGCGGCACGCGGAGGGTGTTCGGCACAGCCGGTGGGCACGGAGAGCCCCTCGCCCCGGCACCGGCCAGCAGCGAGCCCCGGGGACAGGAGCAGCACACAGGAGATGGCCTTCGGGCTTTACATTAACGCTGTAGTTGCACAGCCTGCAATGGTCCAGAACAAGCGATGACATCACATGGATGTTATGTCATCAGATTAATTTGGAGAAGGATTATAGCCACAGGCACTCTTAAAACACCCCAACCCTTGGTACACAGACATGGCCATATGCAGGCAGACATTAAAGATGGCTTAACTGAGATAATGCTAATCAGGATTTCAGAGTTAATTATCACAGAAAGGAGATGAACCCTGGACTAACCACACTTTAGGATAGTTAATGTTGAAAATTATTCATCGTATTTTTTCATTACAATACTGTTTCAAATTGTGTTTCTAACAGGAAAACTATTTCTGCAGAGCAAGGGAAATGGAAGCCCCGACGTGGCAAACTCAAAGACCCTGCAGATACTTGGGCGCAGGGTCTACTTGGATAAAACCTCTGGAGCGAAGACAGCGGAATAAGACCCAGCTCTCCTAACTCCCAGACCCCTGCTCTGGACACAATGTCTCTCTTGCTGAAGATCACCTTTAAAACCCCGCAGATACAGACCCTACCAGTTTTTGGTGCTAGTGCTACATGTGGTCCTTCAACTTCTGCCCTGCCTTCTCACTCCTGAGCAGAGGTTTCCAGAGTTAACTGCCCTCACCTTTCAAGCTACTCTTAAGAGAGACATAAATTTCTGATATTTATGGAATTTTCCAGGGACCATGACTACATTGCTGCTGCTCGTCTTGTCGCCAGGAGTTTCAGCAGTGCAGTAAGATTGCTGGTGACAGATCCAGGTCAAACATCTCGAGTGTTGATCTAGAGAGTGCAAGGAGGCTCTCCTCCTTTGGGATCTGCCCAGATGACAACAATGACAATATTTTATGGTGTGGTTGCTTCAGGTTTTTTGTCTGTGTGCTTCCACTGGCACGTGCCTTGAGCACGTCTTTTCCTGAGCTGTTTCTGCTTTAAGCTTGATGTCTGCATCCCAGGAAAAGACAGATTTCAGCAAAAGGTACTAGGTAGCTCTGTACGTACACAGCACTCCATCTCGCATGGTAAAGAAGAGGAATCCAGTCAAGTCCTCAGGTTAAGGACTTGCACTGGATCAGAAGCAAGTCAAGAAGCCAGACTGCTCCCGTGAAGTCCTGCAGGCTGAGGTCTGCCTGCCTGGGTACCTGCATGGATCCTGCTGACTCCTCTGGAAGATCCTCCAAGACATCACCACTTGACCGTTTTGGTGGATGTGTTCCCCAGAGGGGAGCAATGCAGCTGCAACCAGTCTGAAACTGTTCCAGGATGACTGGAACCAAACAAGCAAGTCATCCTTTGAAATGCAGTCAGTTTGCAGGCAGATATAAGGATACCTCCTGATTGTTTACAGGAGTATCTGGTACAATGTCCAGCAGGAGGAAAGCTCATTCCCACTCCAGAGGCAGGACACCATGCCCTTCTTCACCGCCTCACCAGGAACCCATCAAGTGCGCAGGGTGCTGGTCAGCAAGGACAACGTTGCCTTGAACAGCGATGTTGGTACCTTATAAACCACAGCTTCTGTCCCAGCCACATCCCCAATCAAAGTTAATGTTTGGGGTGACCTGGCAGGACTTAAGACCTTGAAAAAGGACAAGAGCTGAAGGGGTGCAACCTTGGGGCTCTTGCATCGGCTCCAAAGGCCTGTGCAGGTGAGCAAGGTGGGGTTCAAGAGTGGTCAACTGTGTCTTGTAGCTGCTGGTGTTGGCTCAAATGTTGAGGTGACCTAATTCAGTGTATGGCACATGGAACTGGCCACTGTGTCTGAGGCAGCGTTGGGCAGAAGCGGTGACAAAACATGAGCCACTTTGGTTGGGAGGGAAGGCAAGAAAGAAAGGCTGAGCTCTCCACCTCCCTCTTCCACTACAGGGCCTGAAGCTGCCGGTGGCAGCCACCCTGGCCGGCCAAGAAGGGGCCGGTTACTAGAGATGGGCTGCAAATGTCAAATGCCCTAAGAAAGAACGTTTCTGCTCGTAGGGCGCATCTACTGTGATAAGAAAGGACAGAAGTTTGATGCTGGTGGTGTGAACAGATCTTTTTCTAGCAAGGGCAGTTGGGTACTGCTTGCAGATATTGCATTAATTGCTCAAATTGAACAGGTTTAATATAACAAGATGTGTCATTTAAAGAAAACCGTAGATTAAAAAAAGAAAAATAGCAAAAGAGGTAATAATAAAATAGAATAGGAGACTTAACACACTTAAGCACTGTAACTTTGCAAAAGCTACAAAACTTTGTGCAGTGCCTTTGTCATCCACTGCACTAACCCAGCCTGACTGTTAATTGCATTTTAATTGAGAAAAAAATGCCATACAGAATACTCGTGAATGAAATTAACTAATCTTTGATCATCAATAATTACAGACATATTATAGCATTATCATAGGCACAAATTAACTGGTTGCAATTGTACAGGCAATTTTCTGACAGCAGACAGCAGGAAGAAAAATTCAAGAGTATGTTCTTACATTGGGATTTTTTCATTCTTTAGAGGTAGGTGAAACAATGAAGTTCTCTTCAAAGCAGACATGTCATACTCCCATGTAGGAAAAATCTTCCCCTATGCCATCAGGGACTGTATGATTGCTCACCACATGCAATTTTCAAGTCAAAATACACTTCCTTCCAGGGGAGTAAAATTGGATTCAAAAGTCAAGTTCATAAATGTTCTGTGCTGCTTGTTTCATCTCTTCATCAAGATATTGCCAATTTAAAATGACTATTGTACTAAGTAATTATAAGTCCTAAAGTTGTAGGAAACCAACTGTTATTTTAGAGTGTTTTGGTATTATTTTAGACTTGAAAGTTTTGTAAGATTCTTCAGTCATATGAAATTAAAACAAAAGTGATCTTACATTTCACTAGGATTTTGGACTTGCCTACATCGTTTTAGAGAAAGCTACGCCCTTGTAGGCAATTCCATGAGAAAGTCACATAAACCTCCAGGAAAGCTCATTCTCATTAATGTCTTCAGAACAACTTCTGAAGCAATAAGGTTCTAGTATCTTTATTTTCAAAGTGGAGTTGGATAACTTATCTTCCAGTTACTGGAAAACAAAATGGATCGTGCTTTAAATATCTAATGAGTGCAGAAATATGCAATGTGTATAATGAGTTACCTATTAGAAATTATCAATATTATAAACTTTCTCACATTTAACAATATTCTGTAAGTATGTGGTAACAAAAGAATGATGAGAATAAGGGAATGAAGTCCAAAATTGGGTCCTGTGTGGAAGCAATCCTGCAAAACCTGGCCCTGGGATGTGCTGGTGTGGCTCCAACACATCCCCAGTGCCCACAGTCCCAGTGAAGTCAACAGGAAAATGGGAAAACGTGCTCCCACGACCCACCTCCTGTCCACCCCGCACCAGGTACAAGGTACCACAGCTTTGCCCAACCCATTTCTGGAAGATGCAGAAAATTTCAACATGAGATGCTGATGTGCAAACATCTGGACTCAGCCTTAAATGTTGTAGAAAAGAAAAGCCCCAAACGTGCTGCTTGGCGAATGTTTACCAATACAGACACCACCAGTATGGTCAGAGAAGTAACGTAGCCAGCAATAACTCTTTCTGTCCTTTGTAAGCCGCATGTACCAGATCAGAGGTCGCTTTATCTCTTTCTAATGAATTATACCTTAATTACACTTCATGAGCAGCCTGTCCCTTCCATTGTGTCTGACCAGCACCAGTGTCGGGAAAGAACAGTTTGCCTCGGCAAACCAAGGTTTCTCCTGGGATTGCTGGCGCTGGATTGCCCTGTGCATGTTCTGTAACGTTGCTGGTGGCCCCTTGCCTTCTCACCACAAGCAGAGTAAAGAAAACTTGAGTTTTCAATAAGAATTTTCAATCATAGGTTTCCAAGAATTTTTCAAGTATTGAAGCGTCACAAGCTTTTATGAAGAAGGGACGGAAAATTGACCACAAAGAGATGAAAGCCAAGCCGACGGATGCCGTGGGAGCCGTACGCTGGGGCTGTGGTAAGGCCTGAACTACCCAGCCTGAGTTCTGCTGTGGGCCAGGGACGGTGAGGGGACAGAGCAGAGACCTCCGAACCTTCTCACCTAGCAGCTGGATCACACCTCCTCTTGGTTACCTTGACACTAGACCTGTTACTATCCATGCACAAGCTGAATTACAGTCTCTCAAAGAGATGTGACAATCACCTCATTAAGATTAACAGTAATAGTTGCAGCAAATGTCCTGCAGAAATTCGCTTGTTTTCTTTGCTATATGGGACACATGAATTTCTGAAACAATAGGGCAACAGGAAGAAAGCAAACAAAAAACCCCAGTAGAATCTTTACAGATAAGTCTGAATGCAAAGAAATTATCATAATTGAAAACAATGTACTTTGACATAGCACACTGTCAAGGGCGGGCACATACTGCAAGGCCTGTGCAAGTCAACACTGTTCAGGATCAACGGTAACCAGTGCCAAACTCCTCTGATTTATCACTGCTTTTAGAACAACCATGGCTATTCTCTCTCCTATGGTGGTTTGGTTACACAGTCCAGAAAACCTTACCGATCACGGCTGCATCCCGTGCTTTGGGGATGCGCGCAAACCCACGCGGCGCTGGAGGCCAGAGCTCACCAGCACTTTAAAACTCCTCCCTGCAGCCCCTTGGAACAGAGGGAAATACCCAGGACATGCATTGGAAACGAAGCCGGGGTAGACATCCACAAAAACGAAGGCAGGGTATCTGGTACAAGAGCCGTCCTTGCTCGCAAAGGGAAGATCTATAGGGCTTCACGGAGGCGATGCACTGAGCGGGGCAGCTGGGGCAGGCAGGGCAGGGCAGGGCCCTGGGGAGGAACCTGGGGCTGGGCAGGGTGCTGCTGGGCAGGGTGCTGCTGGGCAGGGTGCTGCTGGGCAGGGCGCTGCTGGGCAGGGCGCTGCTCCCACCCGAGCAACCCGGCCAGGTCACAGACTTCTCCGAGTCCCAGGGGAGAAGGCGCTGGGGATAAGGGAACAAATTCTGCCGCTGCCTTTGTTTGGCATGAAGGACATCCTCTTGTCCAGACCTCCCAGCAGTGACAAGGGACACGCTGCTGCTGCTGGAAGTCAAAAGGTTCAATAAAAGCTTTTAATGAGGGAAGACTACACTTGAAGTTAAAGGAGACCTTTCAGTCAGCACGTGTTTTTAATGTGTAATTAAGAATAATATATAATGTTGGAGTTCATTAAGACTGAGTTAGGCTGTCTGAATTTTGAGTCAAGCTGTAAATGCTTTAAAAAAGAAAAAAAAAAAAAAAGAAGAGCTCTTTCCTCATAAAGTATATATTAATATTAACAAAATATTGATACGAATTCTTTTTGTTCCCCTCCTTAGCAGCCCTATCTATCTAAGGACAGCTAGAATTTTCTGTACAAGTAATGAAAAAAAATTAGAAAGCTTATTAGGGAAACCTGCCATTTTTAAAACGAGACACTAAATCCTTGCCAGAGCGTGGAAATTCAGAAGCTGGGAAATGAGACCTGTAGACTTCCAAGAAGCTGTCTCTGTCCAGCTAAAGTCTGTCCCTGTGGCGCGAGGGAATAAAGCACATTTTGGCCCACTAACATTCAGATCTCTAGGGACTCAAATTTCTTAGCCAGGGCTTTTTATTGGATAAGAATACTTATTTTAAGGCCAGAAAACTAAGCTCAGGTATGATCTATTAAGCTAACAGTATTAAATGATAACCATATTAGAAAAATTTTATATTTTCTTAAGGAAATACATTGTATTGCATATAAAAAGAATAAAGACCCAAACAATACTGGTGCAACTGTTTGCCTATAAAAAGGCAGTTTTAAGCACCAGGCTGAATTTGGAAAATTGTGCAGCAATACGATTAATGAATTTTTTGCTTTTATGGTTAATATTTGGAAAACTATCAGAACTGTGAATTAATTATTGCTGTAGTGTTGCAAGGGTTGTGAATTTTGTTTCACTGAAGTCTGATAACAGGATTTGGGGGGGGGGGGGGGGGGGGGGGGGT
>NW_009604807.1:13027-14943 GCF_000690535.1 Cariama cristata
GGGAAGGGGCAGGGATTGCTTTTTGAGATGTTGCATTTCCCAGTATGATTTGGGAATTAGTCATGATGCCATGAAAACAGCTTTTGTTTTGCTGTTTCAGGAGGAGAACAAATAATTTCTCCCCTGCACATACCTCATGGAGAATTTCAAAAGGACTGCAGTATTCAGGCATAGTCCTTTTAATTTTATAATATCAATATAGAGTCCCTTCTAGCAACAGAAAACACAGTAGCCCATGGAAAACGGCACATTTATCAATGAGACATCCCCAGTGGGGTTCCAATAACTGAGAACAACCCCTCCGCCTGCTATCATTCATTTTTATATGGAGAAGGGGGAAGCTAGTCATCAGGATCATTGTGATTCTGTGCACAAATTGTAGCTTTATTCTTTAACCCAAAATAAAGAGAGAGGGGAAGCCTTAATATTGAGAAAGCTGGGTTTCTCTTTACCTAATTAAACAGCAATTCCTGAGCCGATTTTTGACATACTGTACCCTTAGCATGGTATGGAGGAAAGGAAGAAGCTGAAGAAGTTTTAAAGAATCTAGAACGTGCCTTTTCTACTCTGGATAATTCAGGGATGCTTTTCCTGTTCTCTTTCTTTCTCTCCTTCACCCTTTAAGGAAAAACTTGGGGCTATGAAATATTTAAATCAAGAAATCAGACCCTTGGTCACTTGAAAAAGAGTGAAGCCTCTTCCTCCTGTGATTAATGCTGATATTCATTTGCACTTCCATCTCCAAGGTCTGCGTTTCCAGTCCTTCTTTCCTCTAAGACCTTTGTGCCTTTTATATGCCCCTTTCTGTTTTTTCCATTCCCCTTCTGATAATGAATTTTCAGAACATGTCGTCTCTAGGCTTGTCTTTCTCCTGTGACGCCAGGACTGGTACCAGAAAATAAAATCCTGGCTTATCTTTGCTACGCAGTTGGTACAGAAGAGCAGCCAAGACAGGTTTTTTTCCTCCATATATGATATATTTCATATACATTTATGAAATTATCCTAGGTACACATTTTTATTACTTTTATTACTTATCTAGCCTTTAAAATATATAATCCATCCAGCTTTAGAACAAGTGTACAGCAAGCCAGGGAACAGAACAGTGATGGAAAAAGGCACCGAGGCCAAAAAAAAAAAAAAAGAGACAGTTGTATGAAATAAAATGCTAAAGAGCAAAGGTCACACAGGAAAGATCTGACACATCAGTGGTTGATCTCTGAAGCGCCCTATTATGGAGACAGCTCAGAACTACTTGACGCTAACAAGACAGGGCTTTGGGAAAATAGAGGAAATGCATATAATCAGCTTTCATATTGCAAAGCAATAAATATCCGATTTTTATTTGTCAGCCCAGGTGACCATATATTTATGCTCCTTTTCTGGGGAAGGAAGAAGGGATGAAGGAGAGGACATCCTACCAACAGAAAGAAGAGCCTTATTCTGCTGTAAAAGCCCTGCAAACAAACCCGACACAAGTATGGTGAAACCTGCCTGCCATATATGTACACCAAAATGCAGATGTTGATGAGAGAGCACAGAAAAGAGGTATAAATAAGAAACAGAGAACACAAATGCAAATTCTGCAAGAAACAGGATATTTCTCCAGAACGCAAAGTCTCCCTTCGGTTGGGAAGCACCAGGCAGCTATCCACTCTGTGTAATTACAGATAACTGCTGCTAGAAGAGCCATAGCCAGAAATACGCTGATGATCAGCGATCGCTGAGGGACCAGGCGAATACATCTAGAAAGAGCACAAGACTTTCCCTCGGGGAGCAGGCTTTATCTTTTTTTTTTCTGCTTAAAAAAATACGTAACATTCGCCCGCAAGCACAGATCTCGTACTTACTTTAGACAACTCAGCTACGACCATCCCTCCACAGACGAGTTAATCCCAAATCCGAGGGGGCGGGGG
>NW_009604808.1:0-16488 GCF_000690535.1 Cariama cristata
CGCGCTCCCCGGGCGGCACGGCCACGGCATCGAGCGTTTGAACTCCGCTGTTTAATTTCCACGGACCTCCACAGGACCTTTAAACAAGCACGTACGTCCCCTCGGCTCCTGGAGCCCTTTCAAAGGCTCCAGGGAAACCACAAAGTGCCTTTTCTTCCCAGAGAGGACTAGGGTTTTTTCCGCCGCCTCCCTGACCCGATGCAGAATTAAGGGTGTTTGGAAACCCACCATGCTGTGGGACCCCCCCGGTCCTGCTCAGGGCAGAGAGCTGGGGCAAATCCACATGGCAATACCGGGCTAAAAAGGGCTTTAGGGCTTCCATGCCACTGTTTGAAATTGTCCTCTCTGCAGGCATCCGGAGTGTCCCAGAGGGGACGAGAAGGGAAGCGGGTGGATTACAGCCACCTTTGCAAAGGCTAAGCCTCATCTGCTCGGTGATTTGAGGGCTGCAATTCCCAAAATGGCCTTTTTCACCCCTTTCTGTCCCCATCTCTCAAGGATAGGCACAAGGCATGCCTTGCCATGGTGCCATGAGCAGTGCCGGGGGCCCCCGAAATGCCTCCCCCCACCTCCAGGGCAGTAGGAAGGAAAAAAAAATTCCACTTTCTTCTCCTGTCATTGAGAAACTGTCTGATAGAAACGTCCTCTTCATGATCACCTGAATCCCCTGCAGCCTCCGGAGGAGAGTTTCCAGCATCTGAGCGTGCAGCCCCAGGGGAAGGCAGCCAAAGCTCAGCTCCTACAAAGTGTAGCAGACTAATTCTTCTTTTGGCTCTTGCCTTACCTAGAAAAAGCTGAATAAACAAACAGAAACCAGGCAGGATCCAGGGAAAGGCCTGTTATTAAAGTCAATCACTGGATGGCTGTTTCTGATTTGGGGAACGGAATGACCAGGGCTTTGCGGCAGAAGCCGGGACGGCTCATGGGGCGATCGGCAGAGACAACACGGGTTTCCCACTCCAGATACCTGGGACTGCGGGAGGCCTTGGAAGGGGGGGGTGTTTATCCTCGGCTGGGCAAGAAGGGCAGCAGGTGCTGGGGCAGGGCTCAGCGAGCCCCCAAAAAAAAACTGAAAGCCTCTGTCCATTAACAGCTCACCATAAGGAGCGGGGTTCACAAACAAGCTGCAGGTGTAACTATTGTTTTTCCAGCTCTGGGCTATTGACACGAGAAATAATCTAAAATTAATCTTTAATCGGATGATGCACTGATAGCGTGGGGCTGGGGAGGTGCGAGACTTCCCATGGAGACAAAGAGCATAGCAAATGCAGAGAGAAGGTGCCAGAGAGACCTGGGGAAGGGACGCGAGGCTGGAGATGAAATTAAGGATGATTTCTCCCTGCAGATGCAGGTGGTCTGGGTTGCAGCATCCCTGTGATCTTGCTGCCGGCTGCGCTCGCCTTTCCGAGGGCATCATCTCTCCCTGGCCACGCTGCCTGTAGGCATCTCCCTGCCTGCCCCTGTGCCGGCGGGGCAAGGGGCGATGCCTGCCTCAGGGCTGCACCGTGCCCTGGTAAAGCACCAGCCACCTGCGAGAAGAGCACGAGCGTGCACCTCGCTGGCTCAAAAATCAGGCCGTAAATCCTGCCGGTGGGGGCTGGCTGTCTCCGGGGCAAAGGGAGCACAAACTTACCCATCTTCTGCCACTCTGCTCACCCTGCAGGGTTGAGAAACACCTTCCCGGGGCTGCCTCACCTTCCAACTCTTTATGTCCCCCATGCGAGTGTCGTGGCAGCGGCCGCGGCCGGCAGGAGGACGGGCAGCGCTCAGCTGTGCTCGTGGGGGTTTGGGAGACTGCGGAGGGACGGACAAGCTCAGTGCTGTTGTGGGCTAAATGGTTGTTGCTCCTCTTTTGCTCTCAGCTGGTCTGAATGATGGGGAAAGCTTTGGGGGCTGCTGGCTCTGCCCCCCGCAGCGGGCACGACCCCGTGTGGGGTGGGATCGGGTCTCTGTCCCCTGGCCGGCACAGGCAGATGGGTGATGCTGAGCAAAGAGCCAGGAGCGGCCACGGGGCCCCTCTGCAGAGACACCCTCGCCAGAGCCCCAAGCACTTCACAAGCCACTCCATTAAAGGCAGTGGGTTAAGAATGAAAGCCATAAAGCCATTATGTTTAATTTTTTCACCTGAGGACGAACAATTTGACACAAGCGCATGTACAGCAGCGACCCGTGTCCTCCCCACAATAAGAAGTGCAGGAGTTACCAGCCTGCACTGCCGGCTTTACAATAGCAATGCTGTGCTGTAACTTATTGGAGATCTGCCTAGAAAATCATCAGAAAGTATTTTAAATCCAGCATAACATACATATTTATGGATCACCTTCTGTTTTACTGGGCTCCCTGAAAGCAATGCGAGGCCTGTTTTACTTTTCTCAATAAAAAGGCTCACATTTCACATGCACGGAGATTGGCGTCTCCCGAGCTAATTAATCTGGGTTCCCCTCCACCTCCGCATTTTCCACGCAGGGTTATGCTGGCGACACTTTGTCTGTGGCCGCTCCGGGGAGGACGGTGCTGCACATTAAACCTCCTTTGCTGGCGATGCGCTGGAGGCAGAGCGGGGCAAGGCGAGGAAGTGCCGGCGTGTTGCGGCACAGAGTCATGGCCCGTTATAAAGAGCTTCAAGGGCCTGCATTATGTCATTACTCAATTAGCCTGTTGGTAATAGCACTTCATTAGAGAGACAGTTCCTATTCACTGGCCCTAATCCACTTTCTAAAGACAGGGCTGGAGCCATTGATCGCTTTTCCCGCTTTCCCGATGAGGCAGAAAGTGGGTTTGGAGAGCGGCCTCGTTGCGGGCAGGGTGGGGACAGCAATCCCACCACTGCGGCCAGGGCAGTCCCCTGCCACCCTAAAACCAAGACAGGGGTGGCAGTCCCCAGCCCCGGCAGCTCGGGGATGTGTGGGGGTGCAGAGCACCTGCCCATTTCACCAACCTCAGAAATCAGGCTGTTAACCAGGAAACAAAAGAGTTTTGGTGTCAAACCATAGGCGACTGCAGCTGGGGACATGACCCCTCCTCGCCTGGCCGGATGCGATGGGTGAGTCGATGCCAGGGATGCCCTCAGGGGACCGGCAGCAGGGACAGGCACCACCTGCCCAGCCTGCACCTTGCTTCGGTCCATGGTGGGGGCAGAAAGAAAAGCTACTCTCTTTATTTTTTTATTTTTTTCCCCCTTTTTTGTCTTTTTTTGCACCCCCCTCCTCCGCTCTGCGACACGCAGTGCTCGGTGGAAACCGAAGCAGGGTCGGAAGTGGCGCGAGAGCCACGCGCAGGAAACTGATGTGTGTCAGGAAAGGATGTCAGAGGACGGAGGGGCCAACAGCCGGTGTGGGATCTGCCCCCGCCCTGACGGCGACTCGATGATGAGAGGGGCAGGAAGCGAAACAGAGCCCTTCCTCTATAAATAAAGGTATCTGCTTCCATTCAAGGCAGTGACAGAGCAAACCCGGAGGTGCAGGGAGCTCCCAGCCAGCACAGAGGTGCCCAGCTGGGGTAGCACCACAGGGCTGGGACATGTTCTCCATGCCCTGCCCACCTCGTTGGCTTCAAAGCCAGTGGGCTCCTGTGCTCCGCAGGGTTCTGGTCCCCTGAATTCCCACACCACGATGGTCAGAGCATCCCCAGCTACCGCCCTGTGCAAGGCTGCTGCGTGGCTCGTGCTTGGGGTCTCATCCTGCCACAGTCCCCAGCAGGACACCAGCCCAATGCACCTTGCCCACCCCATGTCCTCCTTCCCTGCAGCATCCAACAACCAGATACCCACTTCACGCCGTGCTGCTGTGGCAGGAGCTGGGCTTGGGGATTTTTCCCTCCCACATAAAAAATAACCATTGCTCAGACTTGAGAAAAATGCAGCCTAAGCACAGAAGTTATTCTAGGTCAAAAGAAGTACTGGGGCAGGAAAATTTACTGCCCTGGTTACAGCAGCTGCTACCTGTGATCAATATCATCCAAATTTTCCCCCCACTTCACAGCTATTGCAGCAACGTAGGACCCTCATTTGCTGGAAAAATTAGTAGTTATTAGTACTCGTGACTCAGGTGAGGACCCAAAGGCCAGTTTTTAAATGCAGACACCATGGTAGATGGCAACTGGTTTCTCTCAAATGGTCTTCAGAGCATCCCAGGAGCCAAAACAGCAGTTGGCACGTGCCTGAGGGACAGGGACTGTGGTCCTCGCTAGCTGCAGGGGAGGACGAGAAGGCTGTGGTGTCACACACCTGCACCCATCAGAAAGTCCAAATCTTCCACGATTTAAGCAAACACCTTGCTTCTATTCAAACCCTTTTGACATTTCATAATACTGGCTACTTCTCTCTGAAAGGAAATAGCTGTCCCATAAATAAAGGAAGGTGGGAGGGAGCGTGGGGGAGGCTGCACTCGTCGGGGAGGCAGATGCAGAAAGCTTTTCCTGGTGTGCTCCAGCTCACGGCCGGAGGATAACGTCAACAAGCGGAAGAGCAGACAGCGTCCACGGTGCACACACGTGCCAATGAGCCTCTCACACATGGCATGCCTGGGGCACCCCCACTTCTCCCCTTGCCACCCTCTGAGCATCCTTCCAGCCAGCCCAGCATGGCGGGGGCGTGCTGAGAGCGGTCCCTGCAGTGAGCTCCACACACTGAGCCCCGAGCCTGGGCTTCTGGCCACTCGGAGCTGTTTCCCCACTGCAGCAGGAGCCTTGGATGGGGGAGCATCTGCAAAACCACCTTGTGGCCCCAAGTAAGGGCAGGTCAGCAGTGCAGGGAACAGTTGGGCAGGTGCGGGTATCGCATCCCGGCTCTGACACCGACTCTGCATCCTCAGTCATGGCACATCATCTTCACATGCGCTCTTTTCCATGCACGGTGGGGAATATCATACCACAGTTGCAGCCATAGGGAGCTCTCTGAGCCCGGCAGTGGGGAGCAGGCGTGCCTGGCAGACAAGCCAAGGCACGAGAAGGGGCACCAGGGCCAACACCCTCCCAGGGACCCTCACTGGCAGCCCCATGGGGAGGTCTGGGACCCGCTGGCCCTGCATACCTGCGGGTCGGGGCTCTGCTGGCTGCGGGTTTCTCTGTGCTGGCCTGGCCTCAGTGCTGAGCCATTAATAACTAGCTCTAGTTGTGTCTCTCCAGCCCACAGCCCCTCTTTTCTTTCAAAACCAAGCTGCGATGGGAATGAATTATCTCTCTTCATTTTCATTTTCCTTCTGTCTCTGCTGCTGGCAAATTAACAGCTTCCCTTGATGCCAAACGGTCTGCAGTTTATCTCCCGAAGCACAAGCTTCACTCCCAGTCTGCACTGGGGAAACTTAAAGTAATTGCAGAAAACTATTCTGAAAATGATCCAGCAGCAAAGAAGTCAAATAAATAGGGACCATATGCACCGCGCCAGTCAGAGGCGCCGCACAAAGATGCTCTCGTTTGCAGTGCTCAGTCCCCCCCCGAGCCGGCGGCATGGCTCGCCTGCCCCACACACAGGGCTCTGCTCTGGGACGAAACCTTTCTCCAGGCATGGTTTGCAGTGCCCGAAGCTGAGCAGGTTTGCAGACTGAGTTTTGCATGCACGCTTGCCGGGTGTGTTTTTGCCCAGGGTTTAGCCGGCACTTGGTGGAAGACGAAGAGAGCTGGTTGCTAACCTGGGGAACGGCCACCGGCGGGCATTGAAACCGGCCTCTGGGTGCAGCGCTGCAGGGAGGATTTCCAGTGCATCACGAAGGACTCTTCGCAAGGGTCCCGTTTGCTGTTGTGCTGTGTGGGGGTCTTGCCAACACGGTCTCATCCTAGCTAAGGCAGAGGCTTGAGCTTCCTCAGCTGTGCCAGGCTTGGCTGCTTTACTTCCCGTGACCCATTTTCCCCAGTTAAACGGGGTGCAGACACTGCAAGGTCTGTCAGCTCCCAGCCAGGCTCCCAGTGCTGGGCCTAGGGTACGGTGTCAAGCAGGATCGGACCCCAGCCCTCCACCATGAAGGTCTGCCATGGCCCTCGGTGGCTCTGCGAGGGAGGGAAGAGGCAGATGCAAAGCATTCCTCCTTGGCCGGGAGAGGTGGCAGGCAAAGGGCTCATCGCACAGCCGCCTTCACCCGCTCCCTGCTTTACATCAAGGAGCCCCAGCGTACATCAAAGCGCTCTGAGGTTTCCCTTGCACAGCCCAAAGTGCTTTCAGAGGGCGATGCACTGCTGTCAGCAACCCCTGGCTGCAGGGATGGGGTTATCCCCACCCCATCACAGCCACCTCCTTCTCACCACTCATCCCGTGGGCCGGCACTTGGTCTGGTCTGTGGACCCTTGGCATTGCTCGACACCGAGCTCCCGCACCAGCTGTGCACCACGGTGCCTGGGTTTGCATCATTCCCCTGCCCCTTGCTAAGGCACTGGCGGGTCTCCTCTGGCTCAGCATCGCCTGTGCTTTCCCATGGATGGAGGGTGATGCTGGTGCTTGGCACACTAGCGGTGACCACTGCAGCGTGGGAGCTGGGGAGGGGGTCGGTGCATGGCCCCTCCTGCGGGGCATGAAGTGCTTGGATGCCGGTTATCACTGAGTGTCAGGGAAAATACTGTGATTAGACAGAAAAGAGGAAAATAATAATGGCTGATTCTTCCAAAAGTAATTGGGGGAGCCTCAATTTAGAAAGCCAAAATTGAGCTCCCTTGAAGAGGCTGTTTTCCAGCGGCTTCTCCAAAACGTCTGGAGGAGTTATCCGTCATTTAGCACCAGTAGCATTTGCCATTTCTATGAGCTGTGGCCGGGAACTGCTAGTTAAGATGCCTGCCTGGCGCTGGGGCTGCCCATCACTGAGCGGTGAGGAGTCGTCTCGCAAAACCCTCCAGCTTTTGGATGGGTCAGCCTGTGCCAGCGATAACGGACCTGTGCCAGAGATACCGGGCTAGTGTTACCTCTGCCTTGGGATGTTACCATGACTGAGGTTTCTGAAAATAGTCTCTGGCTCCCCTCCACGCTACTGGGCCAGGCCAAGTGTCTCTGAGACTTGCTTCCAGCTTCCCCATAGCCCCAGTGGGAAGCGGAGCCTCTCTCCCTCCTCACTGCCTTGGACCTCTCTGCCCTGCTCCCCCTGCCCAGGGCAGAGCCCCTTGTCCCCCGGCTGCCACCCAGCCCCGCAGCTCTCCCGACAGCCGCGCTGAAGGCAGCCTGCGTATATAAAATTAGCACCCTCACAGGAGGCTGCGAGGGGAAACCTGCCCTGGGCGGCCGCAATGGAAAGCAGATGGTCTGTGATTAAGCCCACATGCGCAGGGCAGCACTGATCTTGGAGCAGGGCTGCCATGCCTGGGCCCGGGGATGGAGGGCACATGCTGGAGCAAAGGCTGCTTTGGGCAGGGATGGCGCGGGGTGGGAGCCGGCGGAGGGGCGGGATGCAGCCTGGTTTCTGCTGGCCAGGACTGGGGAGGGCTGGCAAAATGGAGCCAAGGAGGCCACTTCTATGTCCCCCATGAGTGATGTTCAGGGTGGAAATGGCCTTATACACAAGTGCAGCTCCCCTGACGGCAATGTCCCACGCTTGTGAGAGCCAAGCTGAACTTTTTGGCTCCATCAGACCAAGAGAACTGTATGAGACAAGAGCTGGGGAGCTTCATCCTGGTGGCTTATGCTGCTGGGGATGAAGTCCTGGAGGCCAGGAGGGTAAGAAGAGCTGTCCCCGGCACAACTCCAGCACAGCATCCCCAGCACTAATGCCATTTGCAGCCCACTTGGAGGAACAAGTGTCCAGCTCCAGCCAACAGCATGACTCCCCAAATCTTCCCCCTCCGCACGGCCCCAGGCCACCGAAATGCAGAAAGGGATGCAGCGGGGTTTCAAAGTCCAGGGGCCGGTGACCCCGGCCGGGCCTCTCCTGCACGGCCGTGTTGGGAGGTGCAGAGGGAAGGTGTGGGTTTGCCGTCTGCAGTCAAAAGCCCGGCAGGAGCAAGCCATGTAACCTGAGAGCGATTTTCTAGATAAGATCTAGGCAAAAAAGGGGGGGGAGTTTGCAAGGTCAGGTCACAGGGGGCTCGCTGACCCCTCTGAACACCAGCCCAGGACCCCAGCACCAGCGGGCAAGGGAGGATGCTCGTCGGTGTTGCCGGCTTTTTTTCTTCTTGTTTTCTTCCCTTTCATGGTTTTGTCTCTGAAGGGGGGAAGTCCCCACTTATCTCCTGCCCTCTCCAGTCTCCCCAGTGTGGTTTCTCCAGCCTCGCAATAAGGGATGGCCATTTCTGTTTCTTCTCAAGGCATTTTTCCACCCACCCTCTCTGGCCCTGGTGGGAATTGTCAGCTTTGAGATAACGAGAAGGATGAATTGTTCATACAGGATGTTGCATGAAGCCCAAGTGCTATTTGCAGGCAATTTTAATAAGTAATAATAAGGAGAGAGAACTCCAAAGGAAGTAACCTGGTACAGCAGACAAGGCAGATTTATCAAGGCAGGGAGGAAATACTCCCCAGAAATGAATCTGGCATGAGTTCCTGCACACCAGTCCCACGATCCTGTCTGCCACCACAGGCAACTCTTATCTGAAACAGTCCAGTGTTTAAAATAGACTGGAAAATAAATAGTCTTCCAGCACGACTGATCCTCCGGAGCCTGCAGTTCATCCCAGCAGCATTTACAGTTTTCTCTGGAGTGTTTCCGACATGTACTTCAAGGCCTTCCAACTCTTTTCTCCTCCCCTGCTTGTGACATTAATGAACCTTAAGGGATTCTTAAAGCGCATTTTATGTGGATGTATTTTTAAGCAGGAGAAGGAGAGAGCGACCTCCATGCCTGGGGTGGATGGAGAGTCGCTTTGCGAGGCACACTCCAAACAGGAATCCATCAAACGCCAGGGCTAAGTGTTGCTGCGGCAGCTCTGCTAGCCGCGAAGTTGTTTAATGTTCATTGTTCACAGCTGTGTCACCCTAATAGAGTATTTTATTGTTTTTCCAGTTGTACTTATAACCATTATTCATTATCCTGCCCAGCCAGCGAGTGCCTCACCTTTAATTGATGACACCAGACGAAACGCCTGATCAAAGTTTCCAGTGTCTCCACCACAACTGGGACTGGCTCCCTGCCTCCCCAGACCCTGCCAGCACGGATCAACCCCAGCGAGTGACCTGGAGGGTGATGGGGACACGGCTGCCGGGAGCTCTGGTCCCCCATGGCACGGCTCCCAGGGGAGCAGGGGCTGCTGCAGCGGACCCTGCACGGAGCTGCGGTGGTACCCAGGCTGGGGCACCAGCTCAGCGCAGAAACCCTTAGGAGAGAGCAGACTCCCCGAGGTGCCAAGGATGCTGCAAGCCACTGACGGGGCTTTGACAAGGAGAAGCCCAGGCGGTGGCAAAGCCCATGGGGCCATCCCTGCCTGCCTAGAGAGGAGGGTGCCCATGGCCATCGCCTTGCCCTGATTGAATCAGCCCTCACCGGGGTCTCTTATTGCCCACGAGGAGCAGGCGGAGGAGAAGTTCAAACAGCCCCAGTGCTGCACATCCCACTGTGCCCAGCTCCGGCACCAGTGTCACCTCCCGCGGGTACACCTTGCTGGGTCTAACAGCCCCAAAACTCACCTTTTTGGGCAGCGAAGTCATCTCCCCACGTTGTCCCCACACACCGGGCTGGCCTGTCCACCATCCTGCCCTGAGCCACCCCAATGCCCACCTGCCCACAGGCCCTTACGTGACGTTCATGTATGACAACTAATTGCAGTGACCAACTTTTTTTTTTTTCTGGAAAACAGCCCTTTTCGCAAGAGGAGAAGTCTCTCTGCTCTGTGTAAGTCCTGACAGACTCTCTACAGTAGTTAAAAGGGATGGCATTAAAGAAAAAGAACTTAAACAACCCCAAAGTGAAGGGCCTGTAATTTATTTACTCCCCTCAATGAATGCTGGTTGCAAATCACTCTGTATAAAAATAACTCCTTTCTCCAACTTTTGATCTCTGATATTCCTGTATTTCCCTGGGGAAAATGTAAATCTATGAACTTATTACTAATGTTTCCTGTCCCTGACAGTGGAGCCAGTTGATATTTTACTTGAGAAGCTGGAGAGAAAAAAAAAAAAACAGCATAAACTTAATGACTGCGGACTGTTTCCAATCTTAGTTTCACTTTTCAGATGGAGAGTTTCCATCTTACAACAGGGAGAGGGAGATTTTTAAATAAAACATGATTTAACTTTAGCCAAACTTCCTCCTAGTGTTTATGCTTTTGGCTCGGGGCTTGATCCATTTAAAGCTGGTTCCTTTTGAAGCAGCCCCGGCTCATCATCGCGCACCAACACGACGGCTTGGAAATTGTCTGTTCCACTTTTGGGTCAGAATTCCCCAGCCTCTGCCTGCCTCATTGCCCTCCTGCCTTGCCCTGCCTCGGGGAATGGCTCCTGGCTCCTGCTCACCCGTGCGGGCAGTGCCGGCGGGCAGGGGTGGGTGATGGTGATGTGGTGGCACCTGGCACTCGCAGGGCATTGCCTCGGCACTGCTGCAGGCATCTGGCTTGGCTGTATAAAGCATGGCCATATAAAGCAGCTCCATGTCACCACTGTCCCTCACCATGGTCATTTTGTAGCCCCAAAGCCATGTCTGGTAGTGGCTGGTGGGGAGATGAAGGGCAGGAGCTTAAGGGTATAAAAAAATGTTTGGAAAGTTTCTGAATTGTCTCATTTTGGCGTGTTCCTCCCCGAAACTAAACACATTTCTAGTTCACAACAGGCTTTGCTTGGAAATGTAAGCTCTTTAGTGGGAGGCTCTGCTCAGCCTGCTGGGCTCCTGCCTAGGTACAGCACGATCTCTGTGAGGTTTTTCAGGTTTTTTCCTATTTCAGGACAGGGAAAAAAAAAAATCCCCAGAAAATCTCAGAGCACAGGAAGATCATTTCCTGGCAGCGCTGGTGGTGGGAAGATGGCTGCACGCAGGCAGCCCAAGCCTGGCTCCAGCAAAAATGGGCTCTTTGGCTTCTTCCCCCCCGCTCCGGCCCCACCGCCTATCCAGAGCCGAGAGCCCTCCGAGCCCCGGGACGGCCAGCGTCAAAGGCGAACGTCAGCTCCTCTCCCACATGCTCTGCCTGCATCTGCGGTCCCCTGCCCTTTGGAGTTGCCCATCCCTGCCCCACTCAGCCCCCACGGCACCCGCTCCGGGTGCTGGGTGCTGGGGGTGCCTGGGGGCACAGGGCAGATGGGCAAAGCGGAGGCAGCTCGGCCCCACGGCCGCTGGCCGGAGCGAGCAGCAGACCTGACGCCAGGCGTGGAAGCCGGCTCCCACAGGAGCAATTCAGGCGCTGTTTTAACGTCAGCCAAAACACAGGGAATAAAAGGAACTCTAATGGGGTCTAAGTTGAGCTGTGCACCCTGGAGGATTCCTGGCTGCCTCTGTTCACGTCAGATAAATAGCCCTGTGACTGCAGTAATGTTTAACATCCCCTCTCATTATCTCGCTGGCATCCCTGGGCTCCTGCAGGGACTGCAGCCAGGCCCTGGCCACATCTTCCCTCCCAAGTCCTTGTCCCGCTAGCTGGGCCACAGCAGCATTTAAGAGCACTTTTGAAATGCAGCCTGATCCAGGGCTCAGGAGAAGAGGATCTCAGTGAGCTGAGCTCAGTGCTGGTCCCACTGCAGGGCGAGAGCCCCGCGCCCTGTCCTGGCAGAGCAGCCCTCTCCCGGTGCTGCCAGCTGGCCAGGGAGATACAGGGTCGGCCTCAGTCCCCTCCTTGCCTCAGTTTCCCCATCTGTAGTACAGCTTTAGTGAACCTGATTATTTTTTTCTAAAGAGCTTTGAAGTTTAAAGCTGAAAAAAAAAAAGCATCTTATACACAGGTGGTCGAAGTACTATCTTTATTAATAATTAATATTTATTAAGCATCAGCAGCTGTTCCAGCATCACAAAAGTTCTGTTGGAAAGAAAGTTCCTTATGTCCCGTGTCCTATATCCCATGTCCTGTGCCCTTGCCCCTGCGGGCGCTGTCAGCTGTTCCCATCGCAGGCTTCTGCCCAGCGTCTCCCTTTCTGCCGGGGAGGGATTGCTGTTTCTAACAGGGAGGGCTGCAGAGAAACACCCTTTGGAAATGACCCTGGATCCAGCATGGGTGCCTGCCGCCCTGCTCTGCCAGTGGGTCAGAACAAGGGAGGATTGAGCCATGCAACCTGCCGGCCCTTAAAGGGCTGCTTGTGCCAGGGACCACCTCGCCGTCTCCAGCTAACCGCACATTCCTTGCCCTCCTCACCGACCCGCACGGTCCTTGACTCCCCTTGGCCATATGATCCCCGTCACCGCTCCCCGGGGATGCTGAGCATTGCCCTCTGCAAGAGGGGCTTGGGGAGAGGGCTCATATGGCTCCCGGGGATGTGTGTGTGTGGGGGTCTTTCCCAGGCAGCTGAAGATGTGAATGCACATCTCATGATGAGATGAGAAAGCACATGTATGCTTTCTGAGGGTGCCGTCTCACTCAATCCCAGCTCAATGGGAGACCCAGCACTACAGAAGCAGAAGAAAAAGTGACCGAACTGGCCCCATTGCCTGGATTGTCCCTGCCGGGTTTGGATAAGCCATGACATGCCCCTTCCAGGCAGGGTAACCCTCGCACAGACCCCGTGATGCCCCTGGGATGAGGGTGGAGGAGCCAGGATGAGATCCCCAGGTGGTGGCTGTGGGTCCAAAGCTCAACTCCCGCCAAGGTCATCCCACAGAGAGGCTTGGCGGGGGAGCATCCAGGGCTTGGGGCTGGGGCAGCTCATCTTCAACATCTGTCCCAGTGGTCAGTGTCTCCTGAGTCCCCAAAATGTTCAGCCTGGGGAAGAGGGGTGGCTCTGGGTTACGTGGCTGCCCAGGCTCTGGGGTTCCTCTTCCCCCCCGCCACCCCCATGAACTCTTTTACACTCTGGTTTTTGGCACTGTGGGCTCGTCCCGTTGCATTGACCACTAACACAAGGCTGTGCAGGTCTGGTGCCCAAACAGGCAGGGCATTTTCCACCATCTCCCCTCATCTCTGAGCTCTTCTAATGCCTCCCTCCCAATGACGCTTCATTTCCCTCCCTCTCCAGGTTGGGCTCGGGGAGCAGGGCAGGCTGGGGTGCTGATGGCAGCAGCCATCCCACCACATTTTTGAGCACGTTAGGAGATGGTTGGAAATACCATGCTTTTATTTTCATTTCCCTTCGTCGTAAGTACAGCTCGGCACGAACCCACTTCCCAGCAGCAAAGCCTCCCCACGTGGGCAGCGGGGTCCGGCAGCGCCCACCGCCACCCCTCGCCAGCTGCTTTGCTCTGTCTGAACTATTCCGTTGCTGGGGGCAATGGAAACCAGCGCTTCTCCCACCTCTCGAGCGTGAACACCCAAGTGTGTCTCAGAACAACCCTACAGCTCCAGGGGCTACTTTTAAGACAAATATTTCACTGTGGAGACCCACAGCAAACGAGCAATTAGACCACCAGTGCAAAGTTTCTGGGCTCCCACTATCCATGTGTCGATCTGTCAAGCCCACAGCTGTAACATCTGTGCTCTAAGAGCTGGCAGCGGTGGGGAAGCACAGGGGGCAACGTGAGGCTCTCACCTGCAGTCCCCTCCTTCTGGGAGAAGCCCCTTTTTGTCATCCAAGTCTATCGTCCTCCATCCAATTTTAGGCTGAGTGTTACCCACCAACTGCCCAGCTGGGGCTGCGCTGTCAGGGTTGCTGCGAGTGGAGCCAGCCCTTCTCCGGCACAGCTGGGGCAGGATGCTGGCATGGCTGATCCCCCCATGGCAGTGGAGGTGACAGCCGAGTCAGGGGCTGCTCTGGCCCCTCTCAATGCCCCCCACATTCATGGGAGCCCGTCGATACTTTTCACCCCCTCGGCCAGTCCCCAGGTGGTTTCCTGGCACTCAGGAGTAGGATTAGCTCTCAGCACTTGCCAACTAGCAAATGTCCTTATTGTCACCTCGGTGGGGACGCAGGGCTGGCCCTTGGGATGTGGTGCTGGGGGGGCTGCCTGCCTGACCCCAGAACTGCCTACAGCCTGCCTGCCTGGCTCGCTTCTCCTTTTGGGCATTTAACACCGTCTGGAAGCTGCATCAGGGGGAGAAGAGGAGACAGACAGACAGATGGGAGCTGCTCTGATGTAAAACAGAGATGGGGAAGCGAGAGCAGAGCCTGTGAACGCCCCGGTGAGCAGCCCAGCGCTGGGGACAGGGTGAGAAGCACGTTTGTGTCATTACTCATGGAGAAGCTGGCAGGGAGGCGTGCGGAGAGGGCCAGATCCCCGCTGCTAAAGCACTGCTGACTTCGCACAGGCGTATCAGCCCGGCTGCTGTGCCAGGATCCAGCCTCTTCCCGCCGTGGGAAGCACAAAGCGAGCTCGAAGTGAGGAGCCAGAGATGCTCCATGGCCCTAGGGCTGACGCGGGGTCGGACCTGCTGCGGGGATACATCACAGCATCTTTGGCCGAAGGGAGAGAGAAGGAGATGGGCAGGGTGGCACCATGCCAGGGAGGACAGCCCTGCCAGCCCCACGCCAGGACTCACAGCTCTGCACAGCCCAGGCCCCACGCTGGCCAAGCTTTCCTCCGTTGGTCCTTACATACCTAAATAGGGCAAAGGAAGAGAAGGAAAAACCCAGCGCAGGAAACAGCCCATCCCCAGCAGCCCTCAGCACGTTTCCTCTGCTGAGCAGCCGGGAAGGGCTCGGGTGGATGGCGGGGCCATTTGCATGCCGAGTCCTGGAGCTCCGGCTCCTACTCTTGTTTTCCAGCAGGGAGACTGCACCTTGGCACGCAGTGGTGCATGAAGCACATCAGCTACCCAGCGCTACCAGCACCCTTTTTACTGTCTCCACCTGGATCTGCAGCGGGAATAGCCATGCAGGCCCCTCTTCCAAGGATGGTGGGGATGTGATACAACTGCACATGGGCTCATCCCCCGGCCCTTTGCAGCCTGGAGTTCCCTTTGAGGCCATAAAGTGAGCCGGGAGCCTCACTGCATCAGTTTGGGAAGATGGTGTGATTTCCCTGGGCGGCACATGCCAGCAGCCCGGCCAGCAGGGAGGCAGCCGGCACGCCGTGCCCTCGCAGGGGAGCACATGGCTGCATAGGAACAAGAGCAAAAATTCCCCTCCTGGCTCCCGGCGGGCAGGCGCTGCGGGAAGCAGCACTGGGAAGCAGCACCATGGGAGCACACGGAGTGGGACAGAGCTGCATGAGGCACCTTGCCCACCGCTGGGACTTTCCCAAATTGCCAAGGTTTGGCTGTGAGGAGGTAGCCCCGACGTCTGGAAGCAGCTTGGGGAGGTGCTGGGGAAGGCCAGGGCCACGCTTGCCAGTGGTGGGGAAGGAAACCCTGGCACCCGCTCCTGGGGATTAGCCCAGCCCAGATGCTCAGTGCGGGGAATTTGGAGACAGCCCAAAACTTTGCTTTTGTGTTTATTTGCATCCCAGGTGGAGGTAAATCTGGAACCAAAACCCAAAAGCTTTGAGGATGCTCATGGATGAATCCTACGTGGACTTCATAGCCCAGCTCCCACCTGCTAAGACCATCTTCACCACCACCACCAGCCTGGGGACAGTTTTTAGCTTCCCCCACACTGGTTAGTTGATGTACAAGGGGAGCAACCCCAAGCAGCCCTGCCTGCCGAACCCCAGCTGGCTCTTGTCAGATCCTCAAGACAGCCTTGGAGAGTGGATCACTCTTTGTATTAACACCGCTAAATCACCCCAAGCAATTCTTGCACAAATCGAAACCCTCTTTTTGTGACCATGTAGAGATTGCTGCTTTAATTAACAGCCAAAATCACACCTCAGCACCAGCCTGGTGCTGTAGCTCAGTGCAAAGAGCATCCCAGCGTAACCCAGGACAGTGTTGCACCAGCCCTGTGTTAGATGGACACTGTCTACCGCAGCCATTGAAGCACAGAGCAGCAAAGGCAAGTGCCACCCACAGTGACAGTGACAGCGGTAGTGACATTGGGCCACTCCAGCAGAGCCCGGCCGGTGCCCACACCAATGTTTTATGCCGGGACGGGGCAGCAGCACAGCTGCGGGTAGCAGCTGGTGGCAGGCAGAGGCCGGGGGGGCACAGGGAAGCCCCTGCCGCCTTCCCCAATGCACCCCTTCGCCCAGACACAAAGGGAGACGGTTTGTGAACGAGCCTGAGCTGGGGCTGGGCAGGAGGGGGGGGATCATTCCTGGGTCACCCCATGGGCTGCCCAAAGCCGGGCAGGGACAAGAGGGTTGTGCTGTGCTGGCACGTGGGTCCCTGCCTGCACCCGCAGCCTCTTCTCTCCAGCTCTTTCTCGCCCCATGAATAAAAAAAAGGAGCCGGGGTTCGGCAGGAGGCGGCTGTGCAGCCTGGGCTGGGGGAGCTAACGCAAGCTGAGGCTTTTTGCTGGTGCATTAGTCACTTGGAGATGTCCTGGCTTCACAGGCACCCCCTCATCAACACCCGATGGGGCACAGTGAACCACAAGTCGTCTGAGAGATTTGCATTTCTCCCAAAATAAAATACCATGCGTGCAGGCGGAGCTGGGAGTGGTGGGTGAGTGGGGACCCTCGCTGCACCCCATGGTCT